>NC_134644.1:98043314-98345825 GCF_030463565.1 Pelecanus crispus | reverse complement strand
TGTTATTTTGCTAGTGTATTACTGCATGGTCCCGAGCAGTTGCTATCAGTAATCAACGAGAATCACCTCACGTGTTAGAAACAGTTTAAATTGTTCTCCTAAAGTACATTAATAAATGTAAAAAAAAGTTTAATTCAGATGAAACATTGAATAAAAGAATGTGCTTGGCTTAATTACTACCTGAAAACATTATGGTTAAGTTATGAATTCATAAAGACAATACACAGAGGTACAAGGGGTTATTATAAGAACTTCTTTAATACCATTTTGTTTTTGTTCTTTACACCATAGACAGCCTCATCAGAGAAAACAGTCACAGAAGGATTCCTTCTGTAGGAGGACATGGAAGATTGATGTAGCCCACCCAGAACATGCTTTTCAGTTACCAAAATCCTAAGTGATAACATCATCCCTACAGTATCCATGTTAAGTGCTTTGGTGCATTCATAGTGCTGAAAAACTGACTTAAAAATGGTAGTGTGAGCTTTGTATTATCAAGGACATTTTGAACAGTCCAAAAGGCCTTCTCTCTTCTTAATTACACACAGCCCATAAAATTGATTGAACAGATACAGTTACATCTTTTCAGTTTATGTTTTCAAAAACACAGAACCACTGTGGGCAAGCCTGTTGGTGAATGTGATGTTAAGAAACAGGAGAATAAACATGAGAAACAAACTACCTCTCAGAAATACAAATCAAATGACAAAATACCATTTAGAAACAAGGGAATATCTGAAACCCTATATATCGTACCTGGTGTTAGTACTCTAGAAAAAAAGTGGAGTCCTGAGTTCAAATTCTGGTACTGTCCAGAAGGTTTTGAACTGAAAGGTGTGACATAAGCACTATTAGTTTTCTTGATTATTAACCTTTCAAAGACAAGTGACAAATGCAGTTCCATTTTCCATTTGAATTTCTGTCCTCTTGCTGAGGGTCGAAGAAGAATGTGCTAATCGCTACAACAGTGCACTGGCAGCAATATCACACCAGCTGAGACTCTCTGACTCCCATCCATAAGGTGATTCATCAACTGGAGAGCCAAGGAGTGATCAGCAAGACTCACTCACCCTTTAACAGTCCCGTGTGACCACTGCAAAAGCCTAATAGAAGTGGAAGCAAACGGTAGGCTATCATGGCTTGAACAAAGTGACACTGCTGCTGAGTGCTGCCTTGCCAGACATACTAGAATTTCAATATGAACGGGAGTCAAAGGCAGCCAAATGGTATGCCAGAAGTGATACCGCTAATGTGTTTTTCTCAACCCCTTGGGCAGCAGAGTGCAGGACACAGCTTGCTTTCACTTGGAGGGGCGTCCAATACACCTGGAACTCACTGGCCCAGGGGTGGAAACACAGCCCTACCATTTGCCATGGACTGATCCAGACTGCACTGGAACAGGGTGAGGCTCTGGAACACCTACAGTACATTGATGACATAATCATATGGGGCAACACAGCAGAAGAAGTTTTTGAGAAAGGGAAGAAAATAGTCCAAATCCTCCCAAAAGCCAGTTTTGCCATAAAACAAAATTAGGTCAAGGGACCTGCACAGGAGATCCAGTTTTTAAAAATAAAATGGCAAGATGGGAGTCATCAGATCCTAATGGATGTGATCAACAAAATAACAGCTATGTCTCCACCAACTAGCAAAAAGGAAACACAAGCTTTCTTAGGCGTTGTGGGTTTTTGGAGAATGCATATTCCAAATTACAGTCTGATTGTAAGCCCTCTCTATCAAGTGACCTGGAAGAAGAACAATTTCAAGTGGGGCCCTGAGAAATGACAAGCCATTAACCAAATTAAACAGGACATAATTCATGCAATAGCCCTTGGGCCAGTCCAGGCAGGGCAAGATGTAAAAAATGCGCTCTACACTGCAGCTGGGGAGAATGGCCCTACCTGGAGCCTCTGGCAGAAAGCACCAGGGGAGACTCGAGGTCGACCCCAAGGGTTTTGGAGTCGGGGATACAGAGGATCCAAGGCCTGCTATACTCCAATGGAGAAAGAGATATTGGCAGCATGTGAAGGGGTTCAAGCTGCTTTGGAAGTGGTTGGTACTGAAGCACAGCTCCTCCTGGCACCCTGAATGCTGGTGCTGGGCTGGATGTTCAAAGCGGGGGTCCCCTGTACACATCATGTAACTGATGCTACGTGGAGTAAGTGGGTCACACTGATCACACAATGGGCTCGAATAGGAAACCCCCATCACCCAGGAATCTTAGAAGCAATCATGGACTGGCCAGAAGGCAAAGATTTTGGAATATCACCAGAGGAGGTGATGGGTGCTGAAGAGACCCCATTGTATAATAAACTACCAGAAAATTAGAAGCAATGTGCTCTGTTCACTGATAAGTCCTGTTGTATTGTGGGAAAGCATTGGAGGTGGAAGGCTGTTGTATGGAGTCCTATATGACAAGTCGCAAAACTGCTGAAGGAGAAGGTGAATCAGGTCAGTTTGCAGAGGTGAAAGCGAGCCAGCCAGCCAGCTCTAGACATTGCTGAACAAGAAAAGTGGCCAGTACAGTACTTTATCTCTACACTCACTCGGGGATGGTTGCAAATGCCCTGTGGGGATGGTTACAGCAATGGAAGCAGAGTAACTGGCAGCACAGAGGCAAACCCACCTGGGCTGCCACATCGTGGCAAGATATTGCTGCCCAGATAGAGAATGTAAAAGTACATCATGCAGATGGTCAGGTACCCAAGAGTCGGGCCACTGAAGAACATCGAAACAACCAGCAAGTGGATCAGGCTGCTAAGATTGAAGTAGCTCAGGTGGATCTGGACTGGCAACACAAGGGTGAATTATTTATAGCTTGGTGGGCCCATGACACTTCAGGCCGCCAAGGAAGAGATGTAACATATAGATGGGCTCATGACTGAGAGGTGGACTTGACCATGGACACTATTGCACAGGTTATCCATGAATGTGAAACGTGCTGCAATCAAGCAAGCCAAGCAGTTAAAACATCTCTGGTATGGAGGACAATGGCTGAAATATAAATATGGGGAGGCCTGGCAGATTGATTACATCACACTCCCACAAACCTGCCAAGGCAAACGCCATGTGCTTACAATGGTAGAAGCAACCACTGGATGGCTGGAAACACATCCTGTGCCCCATGCAACTGCTTGGAACACTATCCTGAGCCTTTCAAAGCAAGTCCTATGGTGACATGGCACCCCAGACAGAACTGTGTTAGACAACGGGACTCTTTTCTGAAACAGCCTCATAGACACCTGAGCCAAAGAGCATGGCACTGAGTGGGTATATCACATCCCCTATCATGCACCAGCCTCTGGAAAAATCAAACAATACAGTGGACTGGAGAAGACTACATTGAGAGCAATGGGTGCTGGGACATTCAAACATTGGGATACACATTTAGCAAAAGCCACCTGGTTAGTCAACACTAGGAGATCTGTCAATCGAGCTGTCCCTACCCAATCAATACTCTTACATACTGTAGAGGAGGATAAAGTCCCTGTAGTGAACATAAAAAATATGCTGGGGCAGACATTCTGGGTTATTCCTGCCTCAGGCAAAGGCAAACCCATTTCTGGGATTAGTTTTGCTCAAGGTCCTGGGTGCACGTGGTGGGTGATGCAGGAGGATGGAGAATTCTGACATGTACCTCAAGGAGATTTGATTTTGGGTGAGAAGAGCCAATGACTTGAACTGTATGATGTTATTACTATATAATACTGTATATGATCACTTCTATGGTGGCTATATGACATATCAGTGGTATCACAGTAAGAATCACCTAGATTAATGAAGAAAGAACTTCGATGAAAACCAAACAAAGTGCAGCAATAATGGAACCAGAACTGTCTTCAGCATGCAACAATCCAACAGCACACAGCATCATTCCTACCCTGAAGGACTGTTATGACAGATGGAGACCAAAGTCATGGACTAAATGTACACAATGAATATTTTATAGGGAATGATATCTGTGTGTATATATCAAAAGACAGGAAAAGTGGTGGTGATCAATTGGAATGTATTGCAAAGTGGGGGACCTGGGCATGAGGTAGGTGGTATAGAATCAGGGGTGGACACTGTCCTGGTTTTGGTTGGGATAGAGTTAATTTTCTTCCTAGCAGCTCGTATAGTGCTGTGTTTTGGATTTAGTATGAGAATAATGTTGATAACACACTGATGTTTTAGTTGTTGCTAAGTAGTTCTTACACTTTTCAGCTTCTCATGCTCTACTGACTGAGAAGGCTGGAGATGCACAAGAAGCTGGGACGGGGAACAGCCAGAACAGCTGACCTAAGCTGACCAAAGGGATATTCCATACCATATGACATCATGCTCAGTATACAAACTAAGAGAAAGCTGGCCAGGGGGCCACTGCTTGGGAACTGGCTGGGCATCGGTCAGCAGGTGGTAAGCAATTGCATTGTGCATCACTTATTTTGTGTATTCTTTTTATTATTATTATTATCCCTTCCTTTTCTGTCCTATTAAACTGTCTTTATGTCAACCCACAAATCTCACTTTTATTTTCCCTCAGTTCTCTCCCCCATCCCACTGCAGCAGGGGATTTGAGCGAATGGCTCTGTGATATTTAGCTGCCTGCTGTGTTAAACCATGACAGACTTTTTCGTGCCCAATATGGGGCTCAATGGATTGAGATAATGACAGATCTGTCCAGGGTGCATTAGAACTAATTTGTTATAAGCATTCATTATTAGGTTAATAGTCACTTGTCACAATGTTGATTTATTTGTTCTCGGAGTTGCTGTGCTTGGTCTCAGAGTTGTGCTATGTAACACCTTACTTGCTGTACATATTCCTTGTTGTGCTGCTTATCACCTCTGGGGGCTGGGTCAAAGTTATCATTTTGCTGTACTTTGTAACAGTGACTTATGATATGATAAAATCACTGGTGGTCAGACTAATCTAGTATTTGTACTCAGCATTGCCATCACCTCCATATTTCTGGAGCCATCTCTCAGAAACTATTAATAATTACATTCTTTACCTTTTCTCCTCAGAGAGGCAATGTATGGGGGAGACATCATCCTTCACTTTCCCCTTCTCCTCCAGGCTAGTTACAATACCTCTTGAGAATTTTTACTATCCTTGGGTTGTTCAAACCAACATGTTCCTATTGTTATGTCTCCTGAATGTGTTACAGGTCTTGTTTAAGGTTAAACAAGTATTTAAGAGTACCACCCAGAGGTCTGTCCCAAGGCTGGATAGTTATGAGTGGCAGGGTGTGTGGGATAGTATGGGCAAGTATCTAGGACAGTGGGTACCTCCAGTGTCTTGGAACTTCACCCCTGAAAAAGAGCAAAATCCTGAAAGCTAGTAAAATATGTGGGAAAAGTATGCTGTCACCCTGGCAATCCCAGAGAGAACCAAATCACTGCAACGTGCTGGGGCCTGGCCCATGCCAACCAAGCTCTGTTCAATGCTATTCAGTACCCACAAGAGAAAGAGAAGGTCTCTGGATCTGACAACAAAATGACAGGCACTGTGGCTACCCGAGCCCCCACGACAGGCACTGCAGCTGAACCAGAGAAGCAACAGTCCCTATACACAAGAAAAAATACTGGATGCAAAAGTCAGCTCGTTTCGTAAGGGAAGAAACTCCTTCTAAGGAGGGTGAGGAGGAAGGATTGGACAAGGCAGGCTACTCTGAAGCAGGGCCATCACAAGAAGAGGAGGAGGAAGAGGCAGAACTCATAAATGAGGCGGTAACCACCTGATCCCTGCCCCTGAGTGAGCTGTGAGATATGCAAAAATATTTCAGTCATCGTCCAGGTGAGCACATCATCACCTGGCTGCTCCGATGCTCGGATAATGGGACCAGTAGCCTGGAATCAGAGGGTAGGGAAGCCAAACAGCTGGGGTCCCTTTCTAGGCAAGGGGGCATTGTCAAAGCCATTAGAAAAAGGGCACAAGCCCTCAGCCTCTGGAGGCAACTCCTGTCAGGCATGAAGGAAAGGTATCCCTTCAAGGAAGATGTTATATGTCACCCAGGCAAGTGGACCACTATGGAGAGAGGTACCTAGTACTTGAGGGAATTAGCCATGTTGGAGGTGATTTATGATGACCTGAACAACGAGCAGTTATCCAAAGACCCAGGTGAAGTCCAGTGCACATGACCTATGTGGCAGAAAGTTGTACAGAGTGCACTATTGTCATATGCCAACTCATTGGCAATACCGACCTGGAAAGATGGACAGGAACCAACAGTGGATAAATTGGCTGGCCAAATCCAGCAATACAAAGAAAATATTTCTTCCTCCCTTGTCTCAGCTGTGGAGAA
Source organism: Pelecanus crispus (assembly GCF_030463565.1). Lineage (NCBI taxonomy): Eukaryota > Metazoa > Chordata > Aves > Pelecaniformes > Pelecanidae > Pelecanus > Pelecanus crispus. The sequence goes on along the minus strand of NC_134644.1, from coordinate 98,339,536 downwards.
ACTGTCCCGGGAGTTCCAGCAATTCAAAGCGGAGAGGTCCTACTCCCCACCTGTACAGACCAGTATCTCAGCTATTAGGAGTAAGCGTCCCTTTGCTCAAGAGAGAGGATGTAGAGGGTACACTTATTTTGTATATTCTTTTATCATTTTTTAATTATTATTTTTATTATTATTTTCCCTCCCTTTTCTGTCCTATTAAATTATCTTTATCTCAACCCACAAACCTTACTTTTTTTTTCCCCCTGATTCTTGCAGCAGGCTGCCCAGAGAGGTGGTGGAGTCACCATCCCTGGAAGCATCCAAAAAATGGCTAGATGTGGCACTTTGGGACATGGTTGAGTCTAGTCTACCCTTGATTGGTTTAGTGTGGACTTGGTAGTGTAGGTTAATGGTTGGATTGGATGATCTTAAAGGTCTTTTCCAACCTAAATGATTCTATGATTCTTTCCCCCATCCCACTGTGGCAGGGGAGTGAGCAAATGGCTGTGTGGTATTTAGCTGCCTGCCAGGTTAAACCACAACAATTTCCATTCAAATGAATGTGTTAAAAACTGTCATTTTAAAACACTGTGCAGAGATTTCCTGGGACACCAAACCAAGGGAAGTGATTCTAGGCCACATGTGCTCTTGGACAACAATGAAGCACAGTATGTTATAGGAAAATGAATACAAATTATATGACATATGGCTCTGGCAGCCATCTGGTTAGAATGCATGATTGGCCACAGAGCAACATGGAGTTAGCTAGAGAACTAATTCCACTTAGGTATATTCTTATGACTCTACTAGTTTCTCAGTTCAAGCCCTCACAGCTTATACAAGATTTATCAGACATACAATAGCAATTACCAAAGTATAAGGAAAGAGTAAATTTAGATGTTACACTATGGTAGATCTGCTGTAGCAGTAGGAGTCCCTCTTGGTAGAAACATGCAGCATAGCAAGTGTTTCTTTGGTGGCAGGCACAGTAACTGGTTCTGTGTCGTAGTCAGTTTGCTATTACCTCCTAGGTAGTACCTCCTTTGGGTAATCCAAGCACTAGGCATCACCAGAAAATCAACCTGCACTGACTTTTTTCAAAGGAAGGCTTCCTTCCTTCACAGCAGAGGAAAAACAGAATCTCTTTTGACCCATCAATGAGGAAAAAACGCAGGCTCTGCTATCATAATCACCTGGGAAGCACTATCAGAATTATCTCTGTAGAATTATAATCTCTGTCCTGAAAAGCTCTTATTCTTTTTCTCTCTGACAGGTGTTCACCACCAGATTTTCTCTTGTCCTTTATTGCATTCCACAGTTAACTGCATGATACCATATTCCTTAGTTATAGTATCAGCAAGCAGGAGCTTGATGCTGTTGCAAGTATAATCACTATTAAAACAGTTAATTTGTTGGGTGAACTGCTGTGGTCTTAATTATGGAAACTCCTTAGTACTTCAGAGAATTACTTCATATATTCCTGTCCTTACTACAAATTGGAATGTCTCTTTCATCTACTATAGATTTCATTGATAGTGTCTTAGGGTATTGGTATGTTTTGGAAGGTATCACTTATGTTATAGAGGAATTTAAAACCAGCTTCATCACATCAGAAGAAAGGCCCGTCAAACATAGTATCCATTCTTTGATGATGCAAATAGAAGAAACTTACAGAAGACATTAGGAACCGAGCAGGTAGGTAGCAATACTTGAACTCAACAGCATCCTGGGTTACAGCCACCTGTAGTTCAAAGATTTCTTAAATCACAGGTTATATTATTGTAATTAGAGATCTGTCATGGATTTCCTTCAGCAAACTTGTTCAGCTGCTTTTTGAAGTCTTGAAAACATGTAGCACCCACAATGTCCTGCAGAAAGGAGTTCCTTGCCTTACCTACATATAGAGAGAATAACTGTTTTATTTTGCTTGTTTTGAATTTATCTCCTGCTAGTTTCATTTCAGGTTTCTATTTTTATTGCACTTAAATAAATGAGACACTGTCATGTTCATATGAGGCCATTAAACATAATCTTTTTGACTGCACTAGAAGCAGGATCACACCCATGGTGTGTTCGTAAAATATGTACTTATTTGTAACACAGTTTGGACTCAGAAATACCCATTTAAGTACAAAGTACTGCAAGAAACATGCATATCCTTTGACAGTAAATCAATATTAAATCTTGATATTTTTGATACCATTAGAGATCTATCTCATTTTTTTCCCCATTTCATACTTCACCTCTCAGGTCTTCTGTTTTCTCTCCTATTACTTTGACTTCACTACAACCATCTGATGGACTTGTACTTTCTTCTGATAATAGTGCCATCTTCTGACGCCAGCATTGCTTTTGCCGAGGGGATTCATATACATGAGGCTCTGTTGTTTGCCTGCACTGTGAAACTACTGAACCAGCTATCCATCACCGATAGTTGTCTGACATGTTCTAAATGAAGCTTGAGTTGGATACACCAATGCCTCAGTTATGCTGCAGAGGCAGTCAAATGATACACAGCCTCTTCTGCGAACTGCATTACAGTATTAGTTCCTGATTAACTGTGGATAGTTCTGTCTCTCTCCCTCAAAAATTTATTCTAATCAGTGATAACAGTCCCCTTGCCATTCCCAGCAACTTGTGAATCATCAGCATATGCCTTTTGTCCAAGGGTCTTCCTTTTATATTGATAAAGGGAACCTGGAGAAAGATTTATAGAGTTCTTACGCGGCAATGCTTTCCATATTGGGTTTATTAAGCTTGCTTTAGCTCAGGAACTGTTCCTGCTGAAGCAGGTTCTGAATTGTCTGCTTGTTGTGTGGGTTTGGGTTTTTTTTTCCCTTTTGGTTTGGGTTTGGGTGGTTTTTTCCCCCCCTAAAATGTCTATTTTGCTCCCAAAGACTAGGGTTTCTGTAGAAAATTTTCCATCTCCATGATTCTGAAGCTCATTTTCAGTATTTTGTTCTCTGCTACTTGTTTTCAAGCATATTATCCTATGCTTTACGCTAATATCATCCCAAATTTTTAATTCAACAGTGCTAGTGAGCAATATATTGAAGCTGAGTAAAACTGTGCAGAGCTGAGAGGAAATCTCGTTTTAAGCTAGTAAATAGAGGAAGAGGTCAGCACAAGAAATTAATCAAGGGCTTATTTCTAACCCAAAGTCAGTCTGGTGCACTCCTGGGACCCAATTTGCCTGTGCAGTCAGATTGTCACAAATTCTTACTGTAAATAAGCTCTGTCAAAGTAGACTACTTCCAGCATTGAGCTCCAAGCTCGTACCTACAATAAGTGTGAATGTGAAAGTAATACCTGCTCCCAAAGGTAGTCTCTTGCTGCCTCCACTCCGCAGCTTCTTAGAAAGACAAGCTCAGGGTGAGTCCTCACACAGACAGGTTTTCTTATTTCCTTGCAAATGTACCACGGGCCTCTTAATGTAATGAATAAATGACTAGAACCCATACTGTACATCTCCTGAGGGGCAGGAGAATGCAATCACTGGGAGGAGCATGGCCAACTCTGTTTTTTGCTTGTAGCAGTCATGTACTTAGACAAATACAGATCTCATTTTATATTCAAATGAACACATTCAGAGCTTGATCTAACTACACATTGCCGGTAGTCCTGAGCTTCATTATCTCCAGACACTGAGAAAAATACTGTGTCTCTGAAAGACATAGTATTCTTTATGATATAGAACACTGATTATGTACTGGCACTGTCCAATTCAAATAGATTCAAAGTATTTTCTCTTCCTTATACCTCAAGCCATGCAGGAGGCAGTTTGAGAAAGAGAGGAGCTTTGTGTCCTCTCTTTGCTTGTTCCTCCATATAGTGTGAGTAATTTGCTGATACTTAATTGCCACAAAATCTATTTCATTAAAGTTAAATTTAAAATTTCACTGAGATTTTTGTGTTCAGTTGTATTCAATTTCTGGCATTTGACTTTTTGTAGGTTGGAATATAACCAACTTCCCATTTTCAGAATTTAATTCCTAATTTTGATATAGAATTCATTTCCTAGATGTTCATAACTTTGGTGAAATTTCCCATGCCTGGGATTTTTCTGTGCCTGAAATTCTTTTGAGCACTTGAATCTTATAATTGGTTTCATTGAGAAGTACTAACTGTCCAGTTCTTTGTAGCAGAGAGATGATTTCAAAGGCATTACTCTGAAAATAGATAGTACAAAGTAAAGCACAGTAGAATTTCAGTCACAGTAGCATTTGAGGGTGTAGCCCCTGTGTTGGACTGTACCAGCTAAATTCTCTGCAAAGTCAGGAGGTCTCAGGTCCTCCAAATAGGATACTGATTAACCACTCTGTTTTTTTTTTCTTGTTGGTGAGATAGTTGTGTTTAATCAAATATGCTTCTGGAAAGGCCAGGACTCATACAACTGAGGCTACTTACCAGTATATACATATATCTTGAAAATTTGATTCCAAAGCAGGACTTGTTTTGAATTATAAGTCTAAACATGTTTGGAATAATTTTCCTAAAATCATAGAACACCTCAAGTTGGAAGGGACCCATAAGGATTATCGAGTCCAACTCCCGCTCCTTGCAGAACTGCCTAAAATTAAACTATATGACTAAGAGAATCGTACAGATACTCCATGAACTCTGACAGGCTTGTTGTCGTGACCACTTCCCTGGGGAGTCTGTTCCAGTGACTGACCATCCTCTCAGTGTAGAACCTTTTCATAATGTTGAATCTGAACTTACTCTGATGCAGCCTCATTCCATTTCCTCATGTCCCATCGCCAGTCACCAGAGAGAAGAGATCAGCACCTCCCCCTCCGCTGCCCCCCTTGACGAAGTTATAGACTGAGATGAGGTCACCTCTCAGCTTTCTCTTCTCCAAGCTGAACAAACCAAGTGGCCTTGGTAAAGTAGAAGTACCTGTCTGAAAATGCCCCTGCAGGCTGACAAATTGCAAATGTATGTCTCAGTTTACCTGTTTACAACTGAGGCATTTAGTTGTGTGGTAGATTTCAGCAGCTAACAGTTACAGAGGTCCCTTCCTTACTGCGGCATACTGCTTCTTTGCATGACTAGACTCATGAAGGCAGGGAGAGAGAGGCCACAGATCATCCCAGTGTCACTAGAAATTAGACAGAGAAATGGAAGTTAAGGGCAACAGAATGTTTTTATACCATTCAAATACTGACAATGTAGCATACAGGCTTATAATATTATGAGACGGAAGTGACACAATGTGGAGGATCAGTCATCTTTGTGATGGAGCTCTTGCAAGAGCAATATACTAGAAAAAAACATGTTAAGCAAGTGTATACCACATGCAATGATGCATGCAAACATTTCCATGCAATAGGAAACTTTTCTATATTGCCAAAGAGTATAGAAAGGCAACTAGTCCAAGCTGAATAAAGTATCTCCCATGAAATTTGAAAGAACCTAACACATATATAAATACATTTCCAATCTGGAATTTAAGTGTTGCTTTTCATAACATTAATTCCTAAGAATGGATTGCAAAAACTTCTGGGTTCTTACCCTGAAAATTCAGCACACATTTGCTTTAAATATTTGCCATTCTTCATTTCCTTGTGAGTTATCATGAACATCAGTGACACTGAGTTAATAAAGATAAATCAATAATTTTAGAAAGAATTACTAGAGCTAACAACAAAAGGTTCTAACTAAAACACAATGCCATAGCTCTTGTATATGATAAAGGATTGGAGGATACCGGGAGAGGTGAAATAAACCTGGGACAAGCAGCTATATTTGGATTATTTGCACTAACTCTTTCAACATGCCATTATTTGGAATTGTACACAATCCAAGCCGACTTCTTCGGTTCTTCCTTCTGCCAACAAGAACGTCGTAAGAAAAGAAGACTCTGTTAGCTTTTCTTTTATCTAAGCATCTATAATTCATTTCTAAAAGGGAAAAGAGAACGGTGGAAAATTACAAGCCCATAAGACAACTGGGACTAAAATTGTTATGCATTTGGTTTTTTCCTTTTTTTCCCATATGACAGGCTAAATTGTATCTGTCCCTCAAATTACTCCAGTTTAAGGGTCTGGTTGTCACTGATGAGGAAATGCATCTCTTCTAGTTGATCAGAGGGGTGTGAGAGAATGAAAGAGTTACTGTATGTTGATGCCTCAAACATTGTGACAGTTGGTTGATGCCTCAAACATTGTGGTGAAACAAGTTAAGATCTGCATGGACACCAAACCACAAGTGGGAAGTGGGTTGGCACAGAGCACGGGGAGGCGCGTCGGAGGATGCGCAGTTCCATGTTTCTAACGTGCCTCACAACTCACCATATATGGCCAGAGGTCATACAGAGGTCATTTGAGGAAGGGGCTCACGACCACCCAAAAGAAAAGACCCCTCACAACCACCACCCCCCCCACCCCCCCACCCCCCCAATGACACCTGCACAGAAGATTGAGAACTTTCTGGAACAAGAACCTATAAGTCGTCGAGGGGATGAACTTGATGCAATTGAGAGGTGGAGACTGGCTTATAAAAGACATGACTCTGAGAAAGCCAGTGTGCTCGCTCTCTCTCTCTCCTTTCCCTCTTTTTCCTTCCTTCTTATAAGTATTTCAATTAGATCCCACATTGCCTACTGCTATGCTTTCCTAGTTCAGGTTGCCTACTGTTACACTTGCCAAGTTAAGGTTGTTTCTATTATCAATAAAGCACTTAATTTAGCCCAAGGGAATCACAGAACCACCATGATCCTCCCTGGGCAGCCCAGTTTGGATCATGACATAGGGCAAAAAATAAAGTCATCAAATTCTGTTAATTATGTTTCAGATATTCTTAAAAACTGTATGATAAGAAAAGTAAAGCTTCCATATGTATAGAAGGTTTGTAGCATTTTGTGCTCAAATAGCTTGAGGGTTCTGTGTTTTGGTAGTTGTTTCAGGTGAGACACTTGCTTTGCCCATGTAAAATTATTTTCTTGTCTTTCTTCTCAGACACACATCAGTGTGTGGTCAAAACCTGCTTGCTGCGTTGATCCATCAGCCTTTAATTTTACTTTTGGAGATGCCTCCAATAATGTCTTCAAACTGCGTGGTTACAAAACCAGGTGTATTAGTGTTCCCTTTGTTCAGCTCTTTGCATCTTTCTGCAGTACAAAGACAGAAAAGAGCTTTAGCAACGTAAATATATTATATGAGCAATATCCTTCAATACTTTCTCATGTTATTGTTATACAACATCATTTCCACATGAAGTATTTTGGGACAATGTCAACTATGAAACATTACAAGCACAGGGCAATGATCTAACAGCTATATATTGTAAGCTTCCTGGAATCAGATATGGTCCACCTACCCACCTTTTTTTTTTTCCCCCGGAATACCAAAACTACAGATTTACGCTATTTATTCTCCAGAAATTTAATGAAATTAGATACCATTAGAAGTCTATTGTGCAATTCCTTCATTGTAATTAGAGCCAGACATCATGAAACAAGACCTTACCAGAGGTAGTTTAAGTGTCCATACATTTGAAATTTGGAAAGAGATTATATGTTGGGCAGGGGGAGAGGGCAACAACAGGTGATGACAGTATCTTCATAATGGGTTGAAATAAAACCACAGACCAGAAAATCCTCAGGTTTACAATCCTGAAGTGCTCTGGATATACACTCAATTTGTATTATAGTCATGTATTTTTTCAAGTTACTGATATATTTTTTATATTTTTTAGGAAGAACTATATGAATTTCTATTACCCAAGTTCTCAACAAGGTCTGTAGCTGCTCATGTAAAACTTAAAATCAACAAAACCAAGTAATGTCATTTAAGATACAGATATTTTTTGAAAGCTGAAACCTGAAACATTTCAGGAAATCCATGATTTCTAATTCTGTCAATACTTAAGTATTTCAGTGAGCTTACCTGTGTGAGCAAACTGTATTTTCATAACTGTAGTCTAACTATACTGTGTTGAAACATATTTTAAATTAGTTTATGTCCATTTTAATTGTTTGGTTTTTTGTTTTTTTTTTAATTTTGTTAGTCTGTATTTCTCTCATTTTTAAAGGGGAAACCTGACAGTTTTCTGGCACAGTGCTCTTTCAGATGCACGACAGCACAAAAGCACCACAGATGTCAGAATTGTGTCATTATGGAAACTAATTCTACATCTCCAGTGGAAACACCCCTCATATTTTTTGCTCAAAACCACTGCCTGCTGTCTGCTCCAGCTTACCCTGAATAATCTCTTAAATTTTCACTGAGTCTAAGGTAGCTTTATGTCTTCACAAATCAGTTTGCTGAGATTCAGTACGTTCTACCCTGGGCACATTTATCCTACAACAATGACTTCCTGTTGTGAAGCAGAACTAAAGAGAACCATTTGTCTGTGTGCAGTTAAGGCCTTGAACACAGACTGCCACCATTCTCATAGCCCTTAATTGTTTGTGAGAAAAACCCTTGCTTCACAAACAGTTACTCCTCTTTTTATAGTGTAATTTAGAAAAAAAAAAAAAATTGGTGAGCTGTTTCTTAATTTAACGGACTTACTATATGCTACCACCAGCTGCCAAATAATTTGTAGAGTTGCGTTATCTTTTTGCAAATGCGCCCTAAGAGAGAGACAGAAGTAGAAAGGCTTTTTGTTAAGTGTATGGCAAAGAAAAACAAACATTGTCTTCTGGAAAGCAATTAAAATAGATCATCTCTCCTGGGTATGGATTAATTAAGAGAGAATTACAAGTAGTATTTTTGTGTAACCTGAGGAGAGGAAAAAAAAAAATCATTAATTAATACAATACCCTCAGTACAATATTATTTAATTGAATGCTTAATCACAAAAGTTTAGCATAGTTCAATGTAAAGGCTGGCTTTACCTTCAACACTCAGATCCTCCTCCAGGGTTGCCTTTCAAACACTCTCAAACATCTCTATGCCCACAGTTTTGATTTAGACCCCTCTCCATTTCAGCATCTTTACTCAAAACTTGGGTGCTTCACTTCTGATTCAGGGATCTGTATTTCTCCCACTGATTCAGTCTTGGCACTTGGCACATGGATGGGGCTCCACAGGTATCTTCTGCCTAAATTCCTCTGTAAATTAATTTTATGTTTGTTCTTAGACAGCACATAATACATGCCAGGGTGACTAAAATTTCAAAACTACAGGAAAAAATGGTGACAATGTACTTTGTAGAACAGTCTGGTAACTAGAGCACTCACTGACAATGGAGAAGTTCTGAGCTTCTTTTCCTGGGTTTAAGGATTATTTCAGATAGAGCAGGCCAATGCATTTGTCCCTCTAAGTCCTTCCCTCTCCAAAGGGACCATCAAAACCCCTACACTTCTGAATTTGTGCATTGTGAATCAATAAAGTTTTAATTTGTTTCTCATAAAGACCTAGCTTCTGGATAACATGATTGCTAGGAGACAGCCACTTGGCCATCATACCCCGCCATGTAGGGGTTTGGCTGTCCTACCAAGCCCCAGTGGTGCCTGAACATGGATTTCCTATATCCTCACATGCAAACTGTCACATAAAAGAGATACAAAAATTCCCTTGGAGACAGGAATATTTTAAAAGAATAGATGGTTGTAGAGATGGTATTGATACATACCGTAACCTACCTATATTCCCTATGACATATCAACAAAAAGATTTCCTTAAATTTCCTGTTGGCTAGCAATTTGTATCTCCTGATTTATTTCAAATAAAGATTTTTGCCGGATAGCTCTAAGCATCCTGACTCCTCCAGGTGATTGTTGTGAATCTCACTTTGAATTCCTTAACTTTCTTTCTACTGTGTATAGAGAGCATGACTTCCCAAGACAAAGGTTTCTCAGAGGCTGAATCACAACACAAGTGGCCTAAATTACTATTAAACTTGTGTGGTAAATACCATGGTAAAATTACTATACATCAATTATTTAAAAATCAGTTAATTATTAATATAAATTACTGTATGATATAAATTACTCCCCTGAGATATTTGTGTCTTGTCTATCCCATTCCTTTTTCTTCCCTTGTCACTCTTCCTCACATTCTTAAACAGCCAGGAAAGAAAATCCGTCAGTCACATTTTACTTGAGGTAAGTCTTATCTTAAATGTGAAAAATTGCAATATGGTGGATATTCCACAAGTCCAAAAGAAAGGACAGATAAATTATTCATTGCAGTTGTTTGTTTCTTTCTCTCTAATTATTATATCATTCAGAAATGTTCTGATCCAGTCTACTGGCACATTTCTTAAAATTTAAATTTCTGCAGCCTAATAAAAGTGACATAGTGTATGATAGCATGATGCTGAGGTTAAATATCTCTTGAGGGTCACTTCGTAAATTCAATTTCTATATATTCTATGTTTCTTTCCTCCCCAGGCATCCTGAAGTTTATGTGAAACACAAATAAACCCAAACTCAAAGTAGACAAACATTCACAAAATCCATAGGTATGGCTTGTACTGTAACACATTATATACTTTGCATTAATATAATAAAAGAAACACAAATGTACATGGAAGTTTTCTTGCTTCTGACAGCTATCTTCATTTACAGTGTGCCCAGCATGAAGCAGCTGGATATAATTAGTACTAGTAGTTTTGCAAAGATTGAGAGGTCTCCTATGGTTGAATTCAGCTTGCATTTGGATGCGGTATGGGATATGTTGAATTTTTTTGAGTGCAAATTCAACAACCTGGGAGTTTAAATAAATAAATTTAGAAAGCAGAATGGATGTGAATGTAAAAGAAATTAAATCACTACATCTGACATCCTAGAAAAAATGAAATGAGGCTTAAAGAAGATGCCTCTCCAGCAGAACTGCTTGGAAGAATGAAGTTTTGCAGAACAAAATTGAGGATTATGTTTCCACATACAGTCACTCCAACTTAGGTGAATGTAAAAATGACTTTGTAGTTTATAATGCATATTGGAAGAAGTTGATGCTCAATATTCAAAATTCAGGTGCAACAAAGACAATCTTCTTCAATGGGAATACGAACAAGCAACACAGACCATGAATATTGACAACAAAAACTTGAACTGTTAGAATCAGATACATTTTTGCCAAAAGGAAGATAACCCAATGTTTAGAATGACTATGATAAGCAAACCTGTAACTGGACCTGTGATTTTTGTAGTAAAAGACCCAAACAAGCTTTGATTCCCTGCTTTGTATCACTTCAGCAGCATGTGCTGGCTACCTCTATCTAGACTTACATTATGAAAAGTTGTTAATAGTGCTGAGTACTGCAGCTTCTAGATGTTCAGGCAGTAAAAACCACTTGAAGTACTCAAAAACTAGACTTCTTGAAGATATCAAGTATGGCAACCAGAATCAGTGGTATCAGCCATCAACAATTACTTTTCAAAAACAGGGCATTAATAAATACCTACTGCCATGTCTAAACTGGCCCAGAGCAATTCAAACATATAAAATTCACAAAATTAAAATATATATATATTCTCATTAAGATCAAACCCAAAATGACCAGCATAGAGATAATACCCAGAATTTTGAGTGATGCAAAAGAGGATTGATCTGCAGACTTCAACAGTTACGCTTGTTTACACAGGTAATCTGATGCCAAAATATCTCTCCCAATACTGTGGCATCTCATAGTCCTTCCAATTTTAACAGAAAATATCAAAACTAATTAAACCTAAAACATTTTCTCAGGTCACTGCATTTTATTATATGTCTGTCCTTACATGGTTAATAATATTTGGAAGCTGCTGACAGAAGGAAAAAAGTGCCATTCTTTTTTAAGTGTTCTAAAAGTCGATTTTTTTTAATGATTATATTATTCTTCTGTTCCTGATTTTTGTCTTCAAATACATAGTTAATATGATATAGCCGTCAACTTTTCTTCCTTCTGGTTCATGACTTCTTATGAAAATTATAGGTCTTGAAAGTATACCTAAAACTTTAACAAAGTTTTGAGTTTATGTCTAATATGATTATTTTTGTAATCCCGTCTGGCCTATCCTAGCATGGAAAGAGCTATTTTAGATTTCACTGCGACACTTGTTTTTATAATATCAGCAGAACTGTATTCAGTAAGGTTAAATTTGTTCTTCCTTGTTCAAAAATCACTTTGTATAAAGTAAAAAGAATGGTCTGTTTTGCTTTTAGATGCATAATGCCTTGAGAAAGTGTATGCAGACTCTTAAAAAGCTGTTGAAAATGGCATATTTATGAATAAAAATGTGCAGTATTATTAATGAACAATACCTAAATAACCTTGATGTGACACTTAAATCTCATTATTTTGCTCTAGTAGGCAGCTATGGTACTTTTGTTGTCCCACTGCTGTAATAATGCGTATAGTACTTACAAAGATTTTTGTTTTTCAAGGAAATATCGCCTACCTATGTATGAAAGGTATTGCATTACGGTGGCGATACTAAAAATCTGATTAGAAAGTTAAAGCTAGATTAAAGCAACACTATTACTTTGTATTTCTTTTAATGAACTGTTTTTTCTCCTCAGATTCCATTTTCAAGGAGCCCAAATATAATGAAGGTGGCAAGAAGGCTTATTATTCTCAACATCTTGGTAATTAATTATCATAACTTTGTTAGTGATGATTTAGAATCCATCTCATTATTTTGAATCAGTAATGTAATTAGTGTCAATGTGATTTCTGGCAGGTGAACCCCAGGTTAGAAAAATCTTAAAGGTTTTATTTGTTCATAGTTTAATGTTCTCCTCCCTGCATTTATTTACATATTTATTTTCTTTTTTATTTACTTGATTAGGCCTCCACAAAAATCAAACAGAAGACCCATTTAGATATCTGAGCTTACTAATATGGAGATATCCCTGTGACACCAATAACTTCATTAAAGACCCATTGAAAGCTGTTGCAAACAAGCTTTTTTAGCCCTAACATTTTTAAGTAAAAAAATTCAAAACAACACATCATATTTCTTTTCTTGTCTTAAGCCAATAACAGATGCTATTTCACAATTATATTATCATGATAAATAAAAAAGGAGGCTGATTCCCCTATTTGGTTTCCAGTCTGGGTAATTAAAAGCAGGCAAATGCTACACTAGCCAAATTGGAAAGCATTAAATCAATTCTCAAATTTATACAGTAGTGCATCTTTTTTTTTTTTCTGCCTTCATGAAAACTACTTAGAATCATCGAATCATAGAATGCTTTGGGTTGGAAGGGACCTTGAGAGGTCATCTAGCCCAACCCCCCTGCAGCGAGCAGGGATTGAACCCGTGACCTTGGCGTTATTAGCACCACACTCTAACCAACTGACTTTTTGGGGAAAAGTCTGAGTAGAAGTCTTGCTGTGATATAGTGCCCTTACTGCACACATTAATTCCTGCTAGTGGCGGATCTCCTGTGAAATCAGCCCAGCACGTCTCACAAGATGTCTTTTTCCCTCCTGCACTGGCCCAGGGAATGAAGGTATACATGGGAAAAAAATCCCGCTTTTGATCATATGGGAGCATCATATCTCATTAATTTAGAGACAACTGGGCTACGGTATAGATTTTCTTTGCACATGTAGTCTGTGTCTACAATGGTGAGATTAACAGTGCTATGGCATGATTTTTGGCTTGCCCAGCTGGCAAGGTCACAAACAAGCTCCACGCAAGGTGCAGGAGTTAGCCCTGGCCTTAGACTTTCCCACTGGTCAGTCTGAGTGAGACTGCTCTGTTTGAGGGGGAAAGAGAGCTTAATAATATGGATGCTGCTGTTGCGTGGCAGGTGGACTCGGTGGCAGAAAACAGGCACTTCAGTTAAAGTGTAAGTAAGCTTAAGAAGAAATCTTAACTTCTTTTCCTCATTAATTTAATCTCAGATCCATCAGGATGCTTAGAAAGCAAAGAAGTTCTTGTTCTCTGTCCTGCTCTAATTTTAATAGCCTGTATTATATCCTCTTAATTTTCCTCCTGCAAAGCCAACCAACCTTTCAAAGGTTGGTTATTACACATTGCTATAAATTACAAAACATCAGTATAATTTCTTCTTGATGTGATGTGAATATCAAGGACTGAAAGACCTCTTGGTTATAAGACAGTGTTTGCCTGGCATAAATGAATAAGATTTTCCCTTTGTAACCTAATCAGTCTGACTTTGTTCTCACACCAGATCAATGGAGGACAAATCCTTCTGTCTGTGGAACTGCAGACATGTATAGGCAAAGCCTCTTCCTTTCATTTCATCACAACTCACTGCAGTTATAAGCGTGGTGTCCACAGGGTGAAACTACGAAAAAAATGCTTTCTTGTTCAGGGCAGTTGTGCTTTGTTTTTTGGTTTTGGTTTTGGTTTTGGTTTTGGTTTTGGTTTTGGTTTTGGTTTTGGTTTTGGTTTTAAATAGCCATGTGTTTAGGTAGTAAAAAAATAATTGTCATTGGTTTTCTTCTGTATTTATTAGTGTTTCTTTTCAGTGGTTAATGGAACAATAATCATTTAAATATATATATGAGCTGGACATTTCTTCCTAATACTGATAGTCAGGGAAAAATGGTTTGTGTAATTGGTCAACATAGAGTTGTAAGACATGTCTTTACTTTCTTTCTCTACGTTATAGAAGAAACCCCTTTTTCAAAGCATTATTGTAAGCATTGTGTATTGTAACAAATGTAAGGTGACAAGAAAGGGACTAGAACAAGACATGAAGGAGAAGGAAGTTTGAGATCAACTGTCTTGAGCATTGGATGAAGATATCCTTTGGTCTGCCCAAGTAAGTGTTCATTATTAAGTTTCACTTTTACTTTTATATTGATATAAAGCCTATAAATGTTGCATAAGCTCCCCATCTCTTGTAGAGGTGAATTTCAGACACCTATCTTCACACTTCTTCTGCACTTACAATAAGAATTGAGATTTCATTTGTTTTCTCCCTAAAACAACAGTAATTTCCTATGGCTAAGTTCTTCACGGCATATTACACTTCAAAATTTGGTTAATGTAATACTCAGAAACAGCAATCTGGCACTTTACTATCTCTCAAATAAAAGTATATAGTCCATAGCAAAAAAATAAAACCCAATAAAACAAATTATATGTGGACACACACAGGGAGAGAATTATTGGCTGAGAACATGGACAAAGGACAGGATGAACTCAGAAAAAGCCCTTCAACAGTCTGAAGACGGAGGGCGAAAAAAGACAATTCCTTCAATCAAAGCAAATTGCCCCAACCATTTTATCTCATTTTCACCGGGCTTTTGTCACTACAGGTTTTTAGGATTTAAGAAAATACAGAGCTTAACCTTAAACAAAAAGGAAGCTACTACTTCTTTCTGTGCTGGAACCGTAAAATAATCCTCTAACTACCTTTGTCTAAAGATCAAATGACACCTTCAACTACAGTATCAGCAGTGTAAAACTGAACAAACAGCTATTACACACTATTGTTCCAGTAATGCGTGCATTACTGTCCCTAAGGGTGTATTTATGAGTATAGACCAAATGATTCCGGAGGAGCTATAACTGTCTTTTCAATCAATGATGCATGCACTAAGGAGTCCCTAAAAATACATGGACAGTGTCATGCCAAACAGCTCCCTTGAGACCTGTACTAAGGGAGATCTTCCGTTTTCAATTGTAGATAGCAAACCTGGCTACAGCAATATGGCTACAGCACCACCTCTGTTAAGCTTCAGTCACCCTGAG
Source organism: Pelecanus crispus (assembly GCF_030463565.1). Classification (NCBI taxonomy): domain Eukaryota; kingdom Metazoa; phylum Chordata; class Aves; order Pelecaniformes; family Pelecanidae; genus Pelecanus; species Pelecanus crispus. The sequence continues at coordinate 98,323,947 of NC_134644.1, read as the reverse complement.
CCTCAAAATTAGCACTGCTAATTAGCAAATATAGATTCTGAAAAACTTACTTTACTGTAATATTCAGTGCCTGTTTCATAATATGATTCAAGGGAGTGAAAATCTCTGATTTTTTAATTAAGCAACATTTCAAAGAAATGTTCCTTATAAGTAAGAGAAAAAAGTATTAATTTATTTATAAGCTATCCTTCAAACCAGGTAGAACATTTATAAGCTTGCCTTCTTGGAACTTAGTAAAATTCTGGTCTTCCCCCCAGCTGTGAACTACATTAAAGGACCTAAAACACATGCACAAATATGTGCACACAAACATACAAAGTTTCGGGATTTTTTGCCCCTGTCGTGGTTTAGCCCCAGCCAGCAACTAAGCACCACGCAGCCGCTTGCTCACTCCCCCTGCCGCAGTGGGATGAGGGAGAGAATCGGAGGAGTAAGAGTGAGAAAACTCCTCAGTTGAGATAAGAACACTTTAATAATTGAAATAAAGTAAAATAGTAATGATAATAATAACAATATAATAATAGTAGTAATAATAATATACAAAGCAAGTGATGCACAATGCAATTGCTCACCACCTACCGACCGATACCCAGACAGTTCCCAAGCAGCGATCGTTGCTCCCTGGCCAACCCCCCCCAGTTTATATACTGAGCATGATGTCATATGGTATGGAATAGCCCTTTGGTCAGTTTGGATCAACTATTCTGGCTGTGCCCCCTCCCAGTTTCTTGTGCACCTGGCAGAGCATGGGAAGCTGAAAAGTCCTTGACTAGCATAAGCAGTACTTAGCAACAACTAAAAACATCGGTGTGTTATCAGCATTCTTCTCCTACTAAATCCAAAACACAGCATTATGCCTGCTAGTAGGAAGAAAATTAACTCTACCCCAGCTGAAGCCAGGACAGCCCCAAAAGACAAAGCCAGAAGAAATTAGGTAAAATTATGTGTCCTAATGGAACAAATTTACCTTCTTTGAGAAGACATGAAAATTGCTGAAGAGCACATGTGTTTACACATAGGCATAAACAAAAACCCAGGAACAGTACATACAGAACTACGTGTGCATTTATAAGATAAACATATATATTTCAACATTAGCAATGTAATTTTTAACTCTACTTGTACATGTCAGTAGCAAAAGCTGTCATTAATCACCTCCTGCAAGAGCTACTCAGGCCCTAGTGTAGGAACCTTGTACAGCTATAGTTGTGACAAGAGTGGGAGATAGCTGTAGCTATCCATTTTGCTTACATTTTGTATTAAATAAATCTCTTTACTTGCCTGGGGGCAGCCTGTAGTCCTGCATGTCAGACAGTTACCTTGTCTAGAGCAGGGGCTTGACACCTCATTGAAGGATTGTCACTGAGCCACCATGGACATCCCATTGACTTTGATTGGCCCGGCAGCTGCTGCTAACCTTGGGGAACAGTGTTTTCTCTATACAAGGGCTTGTACATGGGCATCGGGAACAGGAATGTCCCTGTTAAGGACATGACATGCTGCAGGGACAAAATTTACACCATTAAGTGCAAGCATCTCCTCTGTGGTGGTACATGCAATCTTGGGCTTCTCAGGTCTTTGTTATTTTCAAAGGTCAGTTAACATTTGGAAAGCTGCAAGTGAAAGTAAAGTATTTGGTTGAGCTTTTTTGTCATTTTTTTTTCCTGTTATATTTCCTTGAAGAAATTAAACCAGGAGTACCCAATGTCCACATACAGCTTCCAGGTGTGCCATACTGGTTCAAGTATCTGTGATAGCCAAATACCACCTTCTTTGCTAAAACAGCCAGATAAAATGTCAAGTCTGGAAGTATGTCCTGGAGCCTGTAGACTGAAAATCAGTGAATAAATTCTATTGATACGTCCTTGGTATGGAAATACCAATGACTTGCAATCAGTTATGCTGTACCAGTTATGCTCATGTTTTCCTTAACAAAAAGGTCATTACCTTTACGTTATCATAGATAAATGTTAGGCTTTCAAGAATCAGCACCCTAACAGAGAGACAGTATTAGCTGTTCACTATCTGTTGGTAATACAGTGGCCATTTTTCCTCAATGGTTTTGGTAAAACAGTTAATTTAGCTCCAAGGAACCAACAGTGTTATACCAAGATGCTATGCCAAATTACACTAAAAGAAGATTTGTCTCATTATGTTTCTGAAGGGACATTGAGCTTGATTAAGTAATGTCCTACTTAACTTGAAAGACAATAAAATGTTGTGGATCTTAAAGAAGTTGCAAAGGTGCAACATAAAATGGCATAGCAGTCCTCACTGCCCAAAGCTTCCACAGAGCTGCGCTGAGGCAGTTCACTGCTTACACCTCTGTCAGTGACTGGGACGTATAGCACAAATAAAAGGAATGATTTTTAAATCAATTTCAATCCAATTTCAGTAGTAATTACCATTATTGTATGTTACCCCATTGGTTATCAAATTCTTGAAACCACCACCGCACACACATCCCACTTCAATCCTTTTGTCTGTGTTTCTGAAATAAAATAGGTTTAAAACTTATCAGAAAATAGTGTTTTGATCACTAACATAAAACAATATAATTTGGTAAAGGAAGAAATGGCGTTGCCAAAGAAAGAGAATTGCATTTTCACTCTTGGAAGCAAAATTTCCAGACTGAACCTGGACTTTGTATTGATTGTTTCTTCATTAAAGCATTAGACATCATTAACAAATCACATTTTAAAGTATATTGTTTTTCCAATTAGAATCCCAAGGAGGTAATTGATGCTCAGACAGTGTAGGTAATAAACAAGTAATATAAATTGTCCTGGTTTCGGCTGGGATAGAGTTAATTTTCTTCCTAGTAGCAGGCATAGTGCTGTGTTTTGGATTTAGTAGGAGAAGAATGCTGGTAACGCACTGATGTTTTAGTTGTTGCTAAGTACTGCTTATGCTAGTCAAGGACTTTTCAGCTTCCCATGCTCTACCAGGTACACAAGAAACTGGGAGGAGGCACAGCCAGAATAGTTGATCCAAACTGACCAAAGGGCTATTCCATACCATATGACATCATGCTCAGTATATAAACTGGGGGGGGGGGGGAAGGGGGGGTGGCCGGGGAGCAGCGATCGCTGCTCGGGAACTGTCTGGGTATTGGTTGGTGGGTGGTGAGCAATTGCATCGTGCATCACTTGCTTTGTATATTATTATTGTTATTATCATTATTATATTGTTACTATTATCATTACTATTTTACTTTCTTTTAATTATTAAACTGTTCTTGTCTCAACCCAGGAGTGTTTCTCACTCTTACTCCTCCGACTCTCTCCCCAGTCCCATCGGGGTAGGGGGAGTGAGCAAGCGGCTGCGTGGTGCTTGGTTGCTGGCTGGGGCTAAACCAAGACATAAATTTAGCCAAACAGGCTGAGGATATGCACTCTCATCACAATGCCCAAAACCTAGAAATTCCAAGGAGAGATTAAAAATGGTGGACCAAACCAGTTCATAAAAAGGTGACAGAAATCCCAGAAGAATCCATTTCCCCCTCACCTCTTTTGATTACATCCCCATGCATTATAGATTTTTAGACGGGATTTAAGTACTTCATTTTCCCTGTGAATTGGGAGAATTAATTAAGACGGCCAAGACAGCTTTCCCACTCTTAATCTTGAAATGAAGAATTTTATTAATGTCAGCAACTTCATATTTCCCTATGAGATGTATCATCCCTCCATATCCATTGTATTATGTAAGTACTAAAAGGGTAATTCACAGAAAAATAGAAAGAGAATGTTTAAAGAAAAAACTTCTTCTAAAGGTCCATGACAGGTAACTGTGTATCCCCAAACCCACAAGACCCAGGAATGCATGAGGCATCATGGTCATTTGTAAGAGGCTGATTCAAAGTCTTGCTCCACCCAAGTTATGCCAGCGTCTTTCAGCTTACTTATTTGCGTCTGTATTGGGTGCAGGTGCCCAGCACCGGGGGCACTGAAGCAATGGCTTCTGTGGGAAGACATCAGGAGCTGCCCCATGCCAGGCACAGGTGCTTCCAACCATCTCTACAGTGGACCCACTGCAGGACACAGCTGAGCCCATCAGAAAAGCTGGTAGGACCTCTAGGAAAGTGTCTTTAAGAAAGGGCAAAAAATATGAAGAGGAAGGAGCAACAGAGAGGGACTATTATGGACTGACCACAGCTCCCACCCCCATGGACCACTCAGGGCAGGGGGAGAGCAGAGGAGCTGGCAGTGAAGGTATGAAGTTGAGCCTGGGAAATTGTCATGGTTTAATGCCAGCCAGCAACTAAGCACCACGCAGCCGCTTGCTCATTCCCCCTGCCGCAGTGGGATGAGGGAGAGAATCGGAGGAGTAAGAGTGAGAAAACTCCTCAGTTGAGATAAGAACACTTTAATAATTGAAATAAAGTAAAATAGTAATGATAATAATAACAATATAATAATAGTAGTAATAATAATATACAAAGCAAGTGATGCACAATGCAATTGCTCACCACCCGCTAACCGATACCCAGACAGTTCCCAAGCAGTAATCCCTGTCCCCTAGCCAACTCCCCACAGCTTACATACTGAGCATGATGTCATATGGTACAGAATACCCCTTTGGTCAGTTTAGATCAACTGTTCTTGCTGTGCCCCCTCCCAGTTTCTTGTGCACCTAGGTAGAGCACAGGAAGCTGAAAAGTCCTTGACCAGTGTAAGCAGTACTTAGCAACAACTAAAACATCAGTGTGTTATCAACATTATTCTCATACTAAATCAAAAAAACAGCACTATGCCAGCTACTAGGAAGAAAACTAACTCTATCCCAGCTGAAACCAGGACAGAAATGTAAGAGGAAGGTGGTGTTTTAATTTTTTCATCTTTGTTTCTCGCTACCCAAATATATTTTAACTGACAATAAATTAAATTAATTTTCTTCAGGTCCAGCCTGTTTTGCCCATGACAGTAACTGGCAATCAGTCTCTCTGTCTTTATCTCAACTCACAATTTTTTTTATCTTATTTTCTCCCCCTGTCCTGTTGAGGAGGGGGAGTGAGAGAGCAGCTGGGTGGGCAGCTGGCCGCCAGCCAAGGTTAACCAACACAGCATCCTGAACGAATACCTGCCTTTCAGCTTCCTTCTAGTAGGCTAATTCAAACTGGTTGGTCTGTCTTTGCTTTTTTATGATACTTGTTGCAAAGTCTGGGTTCCACTGGCATGTCAGAACACCTCAGCAGTCTTTCAGGGAGAGAAAGACTTTTGTTTTTAAACTCATTAACAGTATTTTTGTACAAGTGCATGATTTCATTTATTTTGTAACAGTACTTTTTGTACTGGCCATTCTGCCAAAGAAGTTAGATGTTAGTTTCAGATGGAAGGCACAGGCTCAGTGACAAGTGTTGTCCCTCAGGAGTCCGTAATGGGACCAGTCCTGTTTAATATCTTCATCAGTGACACAGACAGTGGGATTGAGAGCACCCTCAGCAAGTCTGTAGATGACACCAAGCTGAGTGGTGCAGCTGACATGCCTGAGGGATGGGATGCCATCCAAAGGGACCTGAACAAGCTCGAGAAGTGGGCCTGTCTGAACTTCATGAGGTTCCAGAAAGCCAAGTGTAGGGTCCTGCACCTGGTTCAGGGCAACCCCCAGTATCAATACAGGCTGGGGAATGAAGGGATAGAGAGCAGCCCTGTGGAGAAGGACTTGGGGGTACTGGTGGATGAAAAGTTGGGCATGAGCCAGCAATGTGCGCTTGCAGCCCAGAAGGCCAACCGTATCCTGGGCTTCATCAAAATAAGTGTGGCCAGCAGGTCGAGGGAGGGGATTCTGCCCCTCTACTCTGCTGTGGTGAGACCCCACATGAAGTACTGCATCCAGCTCTGGAGCCCTCAGCACAGGAAAGACACGGACCTGTTGGAGCGGGTCCAGAGGCAGGCCACAACAACAGTCAGAGGGATGGAACAGCTCTCCGATGAAGAAAGTCTGAGAGAGTTGAGGTTGCTCAGCCTGGAGAAGAGAAGGCTGCAGGAGACCTTACTACAGCCTTTCAGTACTTAAAGGGGGCTTATAAGAAAGGTGGGGACAGACTTTTTCATGGGGCCTGTTGCGATAGGACAAGGCGTAATGGTTTTAAACTACAACAGGGTAGATTTAGACTCAATGTAAGGACAAAATTTTTTACAGTGAAGGTGGTGAAACACTGGAACAGGTTGCCCATGAGGTGCTGGAGGCCCCACCCCTGGAAACATGTAGGATCATGTTGGCAGGGCTCTGAGCAACCTGATCTAGTTGAAGATGTCCCTGCTTATTGCAGGGGGGATTGGTCTAGATGACCTTTAAAGGTCCCTTCCAACCCAAACTGTTCCATGATTCTATGATTCTATGATCTTCACAGACCCCAGCCTGAGCAAATTTATCATTTAGTGAAATTTGCAATACAAAGTAATGTCTAGGATCTCTGTACACTCCACAGCAGATTGCTGGAATTCCAAACAAATAAGCAACCTTCTACATCCTAGAAAAAAATGGCAAGGGGCATAGCAGCCCCTTAAAAAGAATTAGATATCCAAATCCAAGATTTGCATTGCCCAAGTTCAAAGATACATAACTTCTGTCTTAGGAGAGCCCGTGAACCAGTCCTGTTCATTCTCACAAAGTCACTGCTAGGAAAAATCGGTTCATTTAAAAATCAGCAGGACCTATTAAATCCTTCCCATTGTGCTTAAAGTATAGACTCTATGTTCAAACATCTCCTTCACGAGACTGGATAGGGTTTCTTGTGTCTCTGAAGAGCAGATTTGAGAGCAGACTTAGCCAGTTTTACTGAAGGTGTTCTGGTTTGTGCAAGTGCATAAATATTTTTTGCAAAGGGACTGAAACTTGACTACCTCCCTCCAAGCTGAATATCTTAATCAGTGGGCTGCTGGACCAAACTCTTTCATCTTTCACCTTCCTAGCAAACACTTATCCTGCAAAGTCAAAAACTGTACAGAGAAAACTGATTTCATCAAACCAGTTAAGGTATATTTGCTTGCTTACATATTTGTAAAATATAAAATATTTTGATGAAAAGGAACAAATTCTTCATAGCATACAATTTTCTGCTAGGAAACTGAGTTGTTTAAGTTACATCTGGAATTTGTATGTATTATGTTCCTACTAAGTCAACATCTTTTATGAACCACATTTTTCAAACCCTGTCCTTTATCACAAACCTTCTTTGAAGGCCTTCAAAGACTTTTACCTCTGACTTACCCCTGACTAGGTCAGGAACATGGATATAAATTAGGTTGCTTCAACAAACACCAAAATGTGAGTGAAAATTAGACTGGGACTACTCATAGTGTTGCATCTTTGATTATTTTCTGGCTTCATGCTTGTATTTCAGAAGACAAAACGCCTCTTCATGGAATTTGTATATATCATTATTTTCTAATTATGTCTTTTTTTTTTTTTTTTCTCTTAAAAGAGGCAGTAAAGCCTTGAGGATTTCTTTTATCTTTTACCACCTTGGCTTGTGGATGAGCTTCTTTCTAATTTTCCCTTCCCTTCTCTCATTTTTGATAGAGTGATGTTATTTCTCAGGACTAAGCTTCAGGAACACTGCAGATCCAATTTTCTCAAAGTCTGAGAACAATGATGTTACTAAAATACAGCACTAGCTACCCTTTTAAAAGAACAATGTAAAGTGCAAAGAAAAAAAATCTTTAGAGACTTGTAAGCCACCTTTCACTCACTATCATTAGGAGCAATAAATCAGATTTAGCTTTTTCCAAGTTTGATGTTTCACTGGAAATCAGCTCAAATACCATTTCAACAGTCCAAAACCAAATAAATTCAGTGTTAATTCCTTTTCTGTGTTATGGATAACCAAATTTGACTAATCATCTCTTTTCTTAATGTGTTTAACTACTGATGCTATTATAGATGGTGTCATTATTAGCATGTATTACTTCCTTAACATCTCATTCACTCCCTTTGAAAACAGGCTATATTGTGCTCACCTCTGGACTGGGGGGCAGTCCCTGAAGCTGAGAACTTAAGCAGAGGGAGGAGGGGAAGCACTCTACAAAGGAGTAAAATGTTCTTCCCTAAGACATATAGTCAGTCTCTAAGTCCTGAAAGTCATTCATGTCATCTGCATCCTAGTCAACACCCCACCCAAATGTCCATTCCATTTTTCATGATTAATCATCAACTGAGCTCAAAAATTGGATGAAATGAGTACTTAATGTATCACATCACCCTTAGTTAGAAATGCAGCAGCATAATAAAGACGAGCTATCAGCTTCAACTGTGAATTTTTATGCTTTGTAAAGGAGAAAAAAACCACTATTATCCTAACATAACTGTAGTTAATTTGTAAAGCTGTCAGACTGAAATATGCTGGAAGAAGATCCTAAAATGATTGCTTCTGATTAACTATTATGCGGTTGTTATACATAATTGTTACACAGTGTTACGTAAACAAACACACACATCCCCAAACCCAAAAAATGACCAAACAAAAAAACCCACCCCAAACCCCCCCTTTTAGTAAAAATTAGTTTAAAGTTTTTTATTCTGGTTTGTCTTGGTAACGAAGGATTGCTTAAGACTACTTATTGTAGAAGAAGGTGAGTAATGCATAGAATACTCAGAAAATATTTATGACGACAGCAATTTATAGTTTAAATAGCAGGCAATCCTCATATAATCTGCTAATGCATATACTTTAGGTGCATCTGGACAGCTCACACAGGCAAGAAAGAAATGTTTTCCTCACTTATCTCATGACACCAGAAAAGGGGTATAGCTGCTAAATTTTGAGACTGAATTAAAAGTAACAATCTTAGAATAACTAGATGTTTATTTCCTAAAAGTAATTTTGATTTGAAACAACATCTATTCACATTTTTGTCAAGCTGGATCAAGTAAATAGTTCTTTCTAAAAGTGAATTATTCAGGTTTGACACCCATTCCAGCCACACTTTCCATTCACTCTTTAGGTCTACATTAAACTGGATATTTAATTCATATAATTTCTCCTACTTTTCACTTAGCAGCTTTGAGTGAGTTTGTGACAGTATAGCATAACTGGTGGTACCAGTAGTAAATGATTTGGCTAATGAATTAAACCAAATGTTACAGGAGTATTTTTTATAGTTACAGTTTGATGTTTAAAAGTAACCACTGGATGTTAACAAGTACCTAGTAACTTGGCCTTGAAAAATAGAATTAATCATAATTTTGGACCACTAGAAATATTTAGTGAGTTAAACAGACCCAAATTGTGCAAAAGATAATGTCATGGTAGGTGGAGATATTCAAACATTGAAGTAGTTCTTACAATAAGGGCACTGGTTTGGGTGATAACAGCTTTTTTTATTGTCAGGAAGAAGAACTGCTAAATGAACTTAGTGAATAAATAAATCCAGGTCACTGAAGTTAATCCTCATGCTTTTTACATGTGTAGACTAGGTTAAATTCTTTAGAGAGAAGGAGAGAAAGAGATGGAACAGAGGGCATGGGCACATCAACATTCGCTTTTCAAGAATATTCTATAATATTTCTCTCACATCTGCTATTTCCAAAAATAATTCCGTCAACAGTAGGCATTTTCTAGGTGTTAAAAAAAAAAGAAGAAAGCTTAAGCCAGACTTATCAGTGGAAAAGGAAAATACTTTTTTGGCAACTTAACTTTCAGAGATTTAGGAGTCTGATCTTCATAATGGGTTCAGCCAGTGGTGCAAACATGACAGAAAGCAGAGATTAATTCATTTGCAATCAGTTACTTCCTTTATATTTTCCCAAGGTAAGACTCAGTCTGTTGCTTTTCAGCAATATGGATATAACACATTCTTTATTAATTGAGGAAAACAGAATTGATAAATCAGCTTGGGAGGGTATGCTGAAAATCATTGAACTTGATATCCAGTACCCCTTCCCCGTTATCCACAATATTTGCCTTTTATATTTAAGACAATTACTGAATATAAAGTTTGAGAATGATCTGGATAAATATTATATTAAGGAAAATTAGCCCAATTAAGAATAAAAGGATGGGTACAACTAGGAGTTCATCATCATTTTCAGAATAAAAATATTTTTGCTTTCAGAGATCTAGATGCTGAAAATCTGCTGACATTTCCTCTGTCTGCTGGAGAATAGTACAGCATGACTTTCTTATGGCAAAAGTCTAGTATGCTTTATCAGAATTTTCATATTCTTGACTGATATCATTATTATTATTTTATTCATTGTTTGTTATTACAACATCTTTCACTCTTGTATTCTTGCAGAAAAATCTGAAACAGCAATATATACACACAGTGTGTATGGAGTGCTAACTAGAGTTCTATTTATATCCATCCAACTGTTCTCTCTGTCAAACTTTTTTGTTAATCTTTATTTACTATTTCAGCATAATACAATCCTTTTTTTCAGAATGTTAGTAAGGATGAAAAAGTATCTTCACATTTGTTGGCATCCAAGTGTCCATGGTCAGGAATTTTGACCCAGTGCCCCAAAAGAACAAGAAACACTGGTCTATATAAGCATAAATCATAATTCTTATACTATCTCTTTCCTAGAGATAACAGCTAGGATCATTTTACCAAAACTTAATTTATAATTGCTTATCTGACTTCTGTTCTTGCAGGGATCCTATCAAATGTTTTAACCAGCTATCAAAAACAAGCTGTTTCAGAATGACAAACAAACAAACAAGCAGAATAATAATATTGGTTTGAAACAACAAGATATCTTCATGAATTTGCTTTTCCTGATAGGGGCAAACGGCAAGTGTATCAGAGCATGCTTGTGAAAAATTTGTGGTAAGCAAGTAAGAAGGTAAAAAAATGAGAGCTATGCATAAATCCTGGAAGTCAGAGTATAAAAGAGAATAGGAAACTCAGAAACCCAAAGTATAATTCCTATGAGTTACTAAAGGGACACATCCAGTTATTTTAAAGGGAATTATTTAGGTTTCAAAAATAAAGGGTTTATATAAAGCATTTAAGAGCACTCATTTACAGGCATTGATGTTGGGCTTCACCAGAGTTTAAGAGTTTAATATTTTAAACACGATAGTGTTTCTTCTCATTTATACACCAGAGGAAGAAATTCCAGGGGCCAATTTGATTTTGCTACTAGTTGTCTTAATGGAAGATTGACTCATATTTCTAAGTAGTGAAGCTTACTGTATAAATCTTGTCATGTAATTTAGCCCTCTAAAAGATAACTCTCTAGTCCAAGTTAATCAGCCAGTCTGTCGCTACAGTTAGGAGAAAGAGTTTCCATTGTAATGATGATTTATTCTATTTATTGTATGCCCTTATTTCAGTATTAAGTGGATTGACTTCCAAAAGGGTCTCTTTCTCTCATCATTGACTATGTAGAGAATTCAGGTGGTTCTCTTACTCTAGATATCTGCTTTTAACTGTCTGAAATGCACTGAAATAAACCTCACCCGATGTAACTGAAAGCTTTGAACTACTCTTTTCGTGCATCAATCCACAATGCTTGCATACAACCAAACAGAAAAGAAATTGTCAGATCCCAAAATCTTTTCAATCTCCCATTTTTATCTTTCTGCAGTAAAGGTTTATATCACTAGTAGAAGCCCCTTCTCACCCCTGTTAAACAAAAGGCTGAAAGCTGATTCATTGTTTCTCAAGGCAAACTCAATGGACACCTCAACGTGAATCATAACATTTACTATTTTAGGAAACTTCTTTGTATGAGTTGGATCTTTCCTAAGTTCAAAGTTACTTTTCATGTACTGAGATTTGGGCCACTGGGACATTTGTAGCCTGGAGGGTAGAAGAGGGATATGGAGGATTTGCCTTGCTTCACTGCTTCCCTCTCATTTATTTCAAAAAGACTCACAACAGAGTCTCTTCCCTGTTTGTTCACTGTGGCACAGTGCTCTTGAAACACCTGCCAGAGCTACATATTTTGGAGAGTCAGACTTTGATTCATGCCTATATATTGTGTTGAACACTTCACGCACTGGTCTGTGTAATCCTTTCATCACGCTCCCACTTGAGCACAGTTCTTTTTTTTTCATATAGTGTAACTAGTATACTAGTGCAGCATTTCAGATCTGGTCCTTGACCATCCATCTCAGAGGGATAATTATGAACTATGAAAGCATAAACTCATTTTTGTACATCACAGTTTGAAGGAATAGGAATTACAGTTCCTCTTTAGAAACAGCAATTCGTGTAACGTCTAGAAAGTAACACACAAAAACAGTGAAATAGAAATACACTGGCATTTGGCAGTTTGATAGTTTTTTTTCTTTAACTCTTTTTGGAGGTTAATCGCAAAATATTTAAATAGTTTCTGTGATGAATTTTTACTAAAAAACAAAAGGGGGGGGGGGGGAGAGGAACTTCTATCATTATTTCTTCTACCAGTGTTATTCATACTGATTAGGAGCACCTCCAGCTGACATATCATGACACAAGAATGTGCTGAAAGAGTGCCAAAATGAGACTGATATCCCAATCATGTAGTCTGCATCTTTTTGTGAACTCCCTTCAAGTGTATATAGAGGTTTTTCCCCTATGTTGTGGCAGCAAGACATCATCTATATTCAGCATCATCTTGACAGAGAGCTAACGACCCAATGGAAAAAGTAGTGCTGGAAAGCAACTGCTGTACAGCCCACAGAACCAAGTCTTAATTTAATTGATAAAAGAGGTGCATCATAAGCATCAGCAGTGAAAACTTCCATCAGTATCCTCTCATTTTAGTCTTGGAGGGATATAACTTAAGTCAGATTACTTATACATTGGCTTTTAGCAATAATGTTATAGAGATATAAGAACAGAAACCAACTAGGCTTTTCAGGAGACATAATTGAGTGTTAGTTTCCATAACAGAAATAGAGTATTTAACTTATCATAAATGAGTGCAGGATCTTTTGCAGAAGTGTAGAATGTCATATCTTTAATAACAAAACTACCTTTCTAATAGAGAATAGAGAGACTTAACTCTGTGAACATCTACCAGTGAGGTTCAAAATGTTCATAAACAGGCTGATAAGTTTTTTTCAGCATCAGATGTAATAGACACTGAAGTCTAGCAGTTTTTCAGTTTTTTTTTCTCTGTGTTAATCAGAATGGATCTCCAGACTTTTGAGCAAAAATGTTCTTTGGAAAACAGTTATGAAAAAAGAAAGAAATTATAAGTAATATTGCTGATTGAAAAATAAAACTTTCAGGGACAGTTTATTAAAAAATGTTCAGCTAAATCTAATTCGTTCCTGCTCTTTTCCCATAGTATTTACCCAGTATCAAATGCACTTGAGAGCAAGCCAAACTATGCTAATTTACATTTTCCAGGATTTTCTTCCATAGCAGCACCCAATAACCTATAAATTAAAGAAGGCGGCAACTTCTGTGTTTTTTAAGTGATATCATGATCATATCTTCACCTAGGATCCACCTTTTCTAAATTAATTAACACCATTACAACCACTTCTCTGCTCTATAAGACCTCTTAAATCTTAACTTCTTTTTTTCTGAACTGAGTTTTTTCTGTTTTTTCTGTTTTGAGTCTACAGATAGGTTTTGTTTGCACCACTCTCAATTTTTTTCGCTAACTTCTAAGGGGAAGTCAGCTTCTCAGATAGATAGGATAGATAGATAGATAGGATACTATTCTTCTGCTTTGGACTTCCATAAATTTGTCAGAGGTGAAAAGTGGGCACCAAAGAACAGTTTAAAACCATGGGACTTGTTATCAAAGACAAGAAAGAATGAAAAATATTGCTGCAGCAAAGTGTAAGAAAGTCTTGGAAATACCTGGTAAAAATCATGTTGATTTTAATAACACCAGACTCACTGTTGTTGGGTTTTGGGGGTCTTTTTAATATTTATCTTTATTTACTCATAAATTTGTAATAGTAAAATTATGTCCCAGTTGCCCAGGTGCTGTAATGTAGACCTGATGTTTTAAGAGAATTCGGACAAATAGAATCTATGACCTTATGATTCCATGAAATTTTGCAACTTATCCTACCAGAAGATCTGGCCTAGGATTAATTGATCTTCTTTGTAAGTATAAGGCTATGCAGTTGGAAAAGAAGCTTTTCTTCTCTTTGACCTACCATCCACTAAATGTGATGCTTGTCTTACTCCTTGATTTTCTGTTTAAATTCTGCATATATATAGCTGATGCTTTTGGTTTTAATACTGGCATAACTTTAAAGTGCTATACAGGTCCTATTTGTCTCTATTCACTAGATAAAGTTCACAGAAAAAACTAAAAATTCTAGTACTTCTTGAGACTGATGCAGCAACCTATATATAGACATTAATATCAGAATGGCATTAATAACATTATGCAGTCCTTCTTCATTTAAAATCTGCTCATTATCACAATATTCCTCAGGAATATATTTTACTGAATATAAAACCCACTTTCAGAGACATCATCTTGCTCTATGGATGGAAAATTAAATGCCATGGTCAATCTTGTCTTCTATTTTCCATTTTAAATAGAATTGTAGTATGGCTGTTGAATGAGACAACTTATTTTCAGTATTGAGTGTAGCTGAGGATCCACAGATAACATTGTTGTTACCAATACTAATAGTACGACAACTATAATTTTTGTGTGCAATACAGTACCACCAAGAAGCCCAACTGATACAAAGATATGACATTAGGAACTGCAGATCCTCAAGGTGAAGGACAACTTACACGTCCAAAGTGTTTTCAGTTTCAGCAAATGAGGTCGGAAATCTCCTACAGCAAGTGAAATTCCAGCATCACTAATATCAAAGAATTTCACTTACTGAGTTCAGTGAAAGAAGTATTGCAAATCAAGAAGCTTCAGGAGGAATGAGCATTAAACTCATCTAAACACTAGATCTTAGAATAGTGTATGTCTTAGACACAAAGATATACTTGTGACTGTGGAAGAACTGAACTTAAGTCAATAAAAAGATTTAATGTGACTTACTTCTAAGTTAGCCTCAATCCATGTCATGCATTCAGAAGATACTTGCTTTAGTGACAAAATCATAAACAGTAAAAGATTTGACATGTCTCCAATATTAGACTACGAATTTTGAACTGGGCACCTAAATTGGGAAATAACTTCCTAAGTTTTGTCTAAATCCCTCTGTAGATCTAGCATTTATAGATAAGAGTATGTGGCACATGAGAGCACCTGGTTCACTAAGGTTTTTAGTTAAGCACTATTCTGTATAAAAGAACGAAAATCTAACAAGGAAAGTGATAAATTAAACACACAGATATACAAACATTAATGACCAGGTGATAAAGGAGAAATTAAAAAAGACCACAACCCTTTTAGCAGTGATTGAGGGACCATTAAAGGAAACAATCAGGCATAGCCTTGAAGACAGTCAACCTGAACCTTGCAAGTTACAAAAAGGAGGAAACATGACTATCATGAGTATTATGGGGTATTTGAGGGAGCTTCTGGGACTGTGTGAAACTTATTACAGGATTTCAGAAGGGTCTTGTGGGATTATAGAATCAGAGAACCATTTAGGTTGGAAAAAACCCTTAAGACCATCAAATCCAACCATTAACCTAACACTGCCAAGTCCAACACTAAACCATGTCCCTAAGAACCACATCTACATGTCTTTTAAATACCTCCAGGGATGGTGACTCAACCACCTGTCTGGGCAGCCTCTTCCAGTGCTTGACAACCCTTTCTGTGAAGACATTTTTCCTAATATCCAAACTAAACCTCTGCTGGCACAACTTGAGGCCATTTCCTCTCGTCCTATCGCTAACTACTTGGGAGAAATGACCAACACCCACCTCACTACAACCTCCTTTCAGGGAGTTGTAGAGAGCGATAAGGTCTCCCCTCAGCCTCCTCTTCTCCAGGCTAAACAATCCCAGTTCCTTCAGCCACTCCTCATAAGACTTGTGCTCCAGACCCTTCACCAGCTTCGTTTCTCTTCTTTGGACATGCTCCAGCAACTCAATGTGCTTCTTGTAGTCAGGGGCCCAAAACTATATTTGACATGCAGCCTCACCAGTGCTGAGTACAGAGGGACAAGCACTTCCCCAGTCCTGCTGGCCACACTATTCCTGATACAAGCCAGGATGCTGTTGGCCTTCTTGGCCACCTGGGCACAGTGCTGGCTCATGTCCAGCTGGCTGTCAACCAACACCTCCAGGTCCTTTTCCGCTGAGCATCTTTCCAGCCACTCTTCCCCAAGCCTGTAGCATTGCATGGGGTTATTGTGACCCAAGTGCAGGACCTGGCACTTGGCCTTGTTAAACCTCATACAATTGGCCTCAGCCCATCGATCCAGCCTCTCCAGGTCCCTCTGCAGGGCCTTCCTACCCTCCAGCAGATCAACACTCCCACCCAGTTTGGTGTCATCTGCAAACTTACTGAGGGCACACTCAATCCCCTCATCCAGATCATTAATAAAAATATTAAACAAGACTGGCCCCAAAACAGAGCCCTGGGGAACACCACTTGTGACCAGCTGCCAAATGGATTTAAGTCCATTCACCACAGCTGTTTGGTCCTGGCCTTCCAGCCAGTTTTTTAGGCAGTGAAGAGTACTCCCATCCAAGCCATGAGCAGCCAGTTTCTCCAGGAGAATGCTGTGGGAAACAGTGTCAAAGACTTTACTAAAGTCCTGGTAGACAACATCCACAGCCTTTCCCTCATCCACTAAGCAGGTCACCTTATCATAGAAGGAGATTAGGTTAGTCCAGCAGGACCTGCCTTTCATAAACCCATGCTGACTGGGCCTGATGACCTCATCGTCCTGTACCTGCCACATGATGGCACTCGGGATGATCTGCTCCATAACCTTCCCTAGCACCAAGGTCAGACTGACAGGCCTCTAGTTCCCCAGATCCTCCTTCTGGCCCTTCCTGTAGATGGGTGTCACATTTGCTAACCTCCAGTCAACTGGGACCTCCCCAGTTAGCCAGGACTGCTGATAAAGGATGGAAAGTGGCTTGGTGAGCACTTCCACCAGCTCCCTCAGTACCCTTGGGTGGATCCCGTCTGGCCCCATAGACTTGTGAGTGTCTAAGTGCTGTAGCAGGTCACTAACCATTTCCCCTTGGATTATGGGGGCTTCATTCTGCTCCTAATCCCTGTCTTCCAGTTCAGGGGCCTGGCTACCCTGAGAACAACTGGTCTTACTATGAAAGACTGAGGCAAAGAAAGCATTAAGTACCTCAGCCTTTTCCTCATCCTTTGTCACTATGTTTCCCGCCACATCCAATAAAGGATGGAGATTCTCCTTAGCCCCCCTTTTGTTGCTAATGGATTTATAGACACATTTTTTATTGTCTTTTATGGAAGTAGCCAAATTAAGTTCTAGTTGGGCTTTGGCCCTTCTAATTTTCCTCCTGCATAACCTCATGACATCTGTGTAGTCCTCCTGAGCTGCCTGTCCCTTCTTCCAAAGGTCCTAAACTCTCTTTTTTCCTTTGAGTTCCAGCAAAAGCTCTCTGTTCTACCAGGCCGGCCTTCTTCCCTGCTGGCTTGTCTTTCAGCACATGGGGCTGACCTGCTCTTGTGCCTTTATGATTTCCTTCTTGAAGAAAGTCCAGCCTTCCTGGCATCCTTTGCCTTTCAGGCCTGCCTCCCAAGGGACCCTGTCAACCAGGCTCCTAAACAGGCCAAAGTCTGCCCTCCAGAAGCCCAAGGTAGCAGTTCTTCTGGCCCCCCTCCTTACCTCTCCAAGAATCGAAAATGCTTTCATTTTGTGATTGCTGTGCCCAAGATGGCCTCCAACTGTCACATCACCCACAAGTCCTTCCTTGTTCACAAACAACAGCTCCAGCAAAGTGCCTTCCCTAGTTGGCTCACTCACCAGCTGTGTCAGGAATTTACCTTCCACACACTTCAGGAACCTGTTTCCTGTCTGCTCTATTGCATTTCCAGCAGACATCTGGTAAGTTGAAGTCCCCCATGAGAACAAGGGCTAGTGATTGTGAGACTTCTCCCAGCTGCTTATAGAATATTTCATCTGCCTCTGCATTCTGGTTGGGTGCTCTATAATAGACTCCCACCATGATATCTGCCTTGTTGGCATTCCCCGTGGTTCTTACCCATAAATACTTAACCCTATCATCAACATCATTAAGCTGTAGACAATCAAAACACTCCCTAACATACAGTGCTACTGCACCACCTCTCCTTCCTTGTCTATCCCTTCTGAAGAGTTTATAGCCATCCATTGCAGTACTCCAGTTACGTGAGTCATCCCACCATGTTTCCATGATGGCAACTATATCATAGTTTTCCTGCAGCACAATAGCTTCCAGCTCCTTCTGTTTGTTGGCCATTCTGTGTGCACTGGTGTAGATGCACTTCAGTTGGGCTACTGATGCTGCCACCACTTCTTGGGGGGAAAGCCCTAATTCCTACTGTATTGGGTTCATGTGGCAAGGTTTTGGGAGCAAGGGGGCTACAGGTGTGGTTTCTGTGAGAAGCTTCTAGAAGCTTCCTCCATGTACAATAGAGCCAATGCCAGCCGGCTGCAAGATGGATCCACCACTGACCAAGGCTGAGCCAATAAGTGATGGTAGTAGTACCTCTGGGATAACATATTTAAGAAGGGGGAAAAAAAAAAGCCTGCACAACTGCAGCTGGAGAGATGAGTGAGAATATGTGAGAGGAACGACTCTGCAGACACCAAGACCAGTGAAGAAGGAGGGGCAGGAGGTGCTCCAGGCACCGGAGCAGAGATTCCCCTGCAGCCCCTGGTGCAGCCCATGGTGAGGCAGCTGTGCCCCTGCAGCCCATGGAGGTCCATGGTGGAGCAGATATCCACCTGCAGCCCAGGGAGGACCCCACGCCGGAGCAGGTGGATGTGCCCAAAGGAGGCTGTGACCCTGTGGGAAGCCCTCACTGGAGCAGGCTCCTGGCAGGACCTGTGGAGCCGTGGGGACAGAGGACCCCGCGCTGGAGCAGGTTTGCTGGCAGGGCTTGTGACCCTGTGGGGGACCCATGCTGGAGCAGTTTGTGAAGAACTGCAGCCCGTGGGAAGGACACACGTTGGAGAAGTTCATGGAGGACTGTCTCCCATGGGAGGGACCCCACGTTGGAGCAGGGCAAGAGTGTGAGGAGTCCTCCCCTGAGAAGGAAGGAGAGGCAGAGACATGTGATGAACTGACAGCAACACCCATTCCCTCTCCTGGTATGGGGAGGAGGTAAAGAAAATTGGGAGTTAATTTGAGCCCAGGAAGAAGGGAGGTGTGGGAGGAAGGTGTTTTAAGATTTGGTTTTATGTCTACCCTACTCTGGTTTGACTGGAAATAAATTAAGCTAATCTACCCAGGCTGAGTGTTTTACCTGTGATGGTAATTAGTGAATGATCTCCCTGTCCTTATCTCGACCCAGGAGCTTTTTGTTATATTTTCTATCCCCCATCTAGTTGAGTAGGGGGAGTGATAGAGAGGCTTTGGTGGGTACTTGGCATCCAGCCAGAGTAAACCCACAACACCTATGTGACCATTCTCAGGTGTTTCCATGGTTTCTAAAATATCCATAACCCTTGCATCTTTGCTGCTGCATAGATCTCCATTCCCTACCTCCACTGAGACAGCAGACTGAAGGACCTCACTAGCACAGCATCCCTCAAACATTGGCCTGTTGCCCCCAGTCTTATCTGTAGCAAGCCTGGTTTTCTCCCCTTCTCCCTTCAAATCTAGTTTAAAGCTCTTTCAATGAGCCCTGTTAACTGCTGTGCAAAGATCATTTTCCCTCTTTGAGATAGGTGTACCCTGTCTGTCACCAACAGGCATGGTGTCATGTAGACTGACCCATGATCAATAAACCCAAAATTCTGCTGTGACACCAGGCTTGGAGCCAGGTATTGATCTGCTGTTTTTTCCTGTTTCTTCCCTCATCATTTCCTGCAACTGGAAGGATAGAGGAGAACACTGCTTGTGCTCCTGATCCTTTAACCAGTTGCCCCAAGGCCCTGAAGTCTCTTTTAATTGCTCTCGGACATCTTGTTATGACTTAATCGCTGCCTACCTGAAAAACCAATAATGGATAATAATCTGAGTGCTGTACGAGGGTAGGAAGCTTTCTCTTCACATCTTTAACCCAGGCTCCAGGGAGGCAGCAGACTTTCCTAAGAAGTGGGTCCAGTCTAAGTATTGGGCCTTCTGTTCCCTTCAGAAGGGAGTCTCCTATGACAGTGGCCTGTCTTTTTTTCTTTTTGGAAGCAGTTTTGATGCAGGGCATAGGCCAACTTAACCTTGGCAATACCTCCAAGCTACATGAACCATCATCCCCTTTATTGTTTGGTTCCACTTGCAGAGCCTCATAACTGTTATGCAAGGGCACCTGGGAAGGTGGGGCAGTCACAGAGGAGATGTGCCTGCTGCGCCGGGCAGGAACTGTAGAACTTTCTATGGGATGTTTAGGGGAAGAGCCACAGGCAGGGAAGGGGGATGGTCAGGCTGGACTGGGGAGAAAAAAGCATGAGAACATCAAAAGCATCATGGATGGAAAGGGTTTCTTGTATGTTATCAGGCTGACAGTCAGTACACTTGTCTGACTGAGCCTTGTGCCTGATCACTGCAGTCTATCCTATCTTATTATTAAATCCTACATTTATCTATTTTTTCTATGTAATGTCAATCTTTATCTTACGTGGTCATATATGTTTGCCACAAGGTCTCAATCCCAGCTATTGGAGAATCAGTGATGGGTCACAATGCCCCTAGGTCTAGTTACCAGCAGCTGGAGCGACAGGGTGTGTGTTTGTACATGTGTTGAAAGGTCTAAGTGCCAGCATGTGGAGGAGGAACTGTGGACCACAGGTCCCATAGGTATAAGCAACAGGAAAAACCAGGGTGTGTGGGTCTAAGTGTCAGCAATGGGAGAAGGAGCCGTGGGTCAGAGGGACCATAAATCTTGTGCTGGGAGAGAGGACAGCATGCATGTGTATGCATGAGAGGTCTAAGTGGAGATGCCTGGGTGTAGTTTTTATTTCCCTAGTGAACTTAATTCTGTGTGAGCATGTGTATATATTCAAGTCACTAGCAAACTTCAAGATGGACTAGCCCTCAGGCACGAGGAGACCTCCACCTGGAAAGACTCAAGGTCTAAGTCAGTGGCTGAGTAAGACTGCTCAGGTCTGGACATGGATCTTAGACAGATGTAGGGACTATGCTCATGTTCAAGGGATCTGTGAATGTGGATATGCTTGTAAATCTAGAGAGTGAGGTCATGTGTGTTTTCACTAATGAACTTAGTTCCTAATCATCAGGAGAAAAATAGCAGGATGAGGATGGCTGTAAGAGCTCTGGCAGTGTTATACTCGGGTGCTGCTAAAGGCATTGCTCCACCTGTGGCAGCCTGTGTGGCTGGCCGTGTTGGTGGCCTCTGTGAGTGTGCGTGATGGGAAGGGCAGAATCCCCAGGTCCTGGCGTCTCCTGGGCTCGGTAGGTCTCACAACATACTTAATAGGTTTAGATTTAGCTTTACTTCTTTTTTTTCTTTTTTTTTTTCCCTGGAATATCTATGTTTAGTGAGAATATCAGCATAACATCACGTCATATAAAAATGTATACAGAATGGAAATTTTCAATAACCAAGATACAAATCCAAAGAAAAAACTGAAATCACTTAACACAAAATTGCTTAATGCAAGGCTTCTTAAAGCAATATGAGATACAGGTGACAGGTCACTCTAAGTACAATTTAGCTTTTTTGAAATGCCAAATATTACCATTTAATCTATCAATTTATTATCAATTATTCTAATTAATTCAATCTATAATCTATCATCCCAGTAAGCAAGATTCGGAAAAGGCTAAAGATAAAATCACTAGCTAATTACTTCTGGAAGTAAAAGTGGTATTTTCTGGAACTACATAGAAGTTTTAGCTTCCCATTTCATCTGGGCAGACTTGGGTACTTAAGCAAAAAATCTGGTTGCCTGTGATATATATTGAATTCTTGGACACTAACAGAGTACTCAAGGATTCAGAGCATTTAATTTATATCTTGATGAAAATCAGCATTGTGCAGCTTGTTCTGTTGTGGTTTTGAACATTTAAAAATGGAACTTAAAAGGATTAAGTCTCTCAGTTGCAGAGTACTACTTCATAAAGTTCCAGTAAATGTATTTAAATTAAAGACATTTATCAAGGAGAGTAATTTCTAACTGATATCTTGAACACCCCATATATTAATTGCAGGGCACTAGTTCAGGCATCAACTGACAATAGTTTGATTAACTTTTTGAGAAACACAGTCATTTTATACAATTAAATCAATTGTTTCATTCTGAGGAGGTCCCAAATGGCATAATGAAACAATTAGGTTGTAAGTGATGAAATAAATTGATCAAGAATATATTTGATCATAAAACCTCATCTTTCATAATATATTGAAGAAATATCGCCAGTGGTCTTACTGATTCATTATGGGCATGGTATTAGTTCTGATTTGGGAATGACTGTGACATATCTTATCTTTAAAATTTTACATTTTTCTAGAAAAAGGAAACAATTTGCATTGATTAATGTATTGTTGGAATTCTGCCTACCATATTTGGAGTAATATGATTTATTTATTTGATTAATTTAGTCAAACAAAGCAGCTTCAATTTTACTAAAGAGGCTGGGACTTAATAGTCATTAACCTCAAGCGTCAATCAATCATTTCAGAAAGGACACTTTAAATTATCACCCTCTGATCTCAAAAGTTACCAGCATCCAAGGGTATGCATTAGACTAACAAGTCCATGTCTAGGCTGGATTCAGTACTGTGGCTTTTATGAACCAGTCTGTGGTGTTCAAGGTCAGGTTGGATGGGGCTTTGAGCAATCCAATCTAGTGAAAGATGCCCCTGCCAATGGCAGGGAGGTTGGACTAGATGATCCTTAAAGGTTCCTTCCAACCCAAACCATTCTATGAGTCTATGAGTCTATGATAGCGCTGGAGCCGCAGCTTCAAATGCCACCTCTGCCTCTAGACAGCGAGTCATAGAGTCCTGCCTGCTCCTGCAGATCAGTATCAAAATACGAATCATGTCCGTATGTTGTAGATATGCTATGGTATGCAATAGATCCTTGAAGAACAGCCTTCCCTTTCTTCTGTAGTTTCTGTCTAACCTAGCCTCCCTAGATAGCATAAAGAAGTAGTAGTTTAAAAGTAGTAATAGTTTAAAAGAAACAAATCTGGGAGTGAAAATGAGAATCTTACTTTTCATATTAGTTCTGAACAGTTATTAGTTACTTAACATTAATAAGTTGCATTCGTCCTACTTAAATTTATTCTGACTAAAGCAGTATCAAAACAAAGCCATTTATATCCATTAATCAGCAATATCATATTATAGTTTCCTAAGACTTACTGCAATGCCACTTTCAACTTGCAGTTTTAATCCAAATATCTCAAATGTCTTTATGAACAGTTACATTTAGATGTAGTGTTACCTTTATGTTTTCTAAGTTTAGAGCTTGCAAGAGGAAAACAAAATAGGTTAACCATTACTTGCCAAAATTCCTCTGTCAGATGTGATGCTAGTGCCGACGTGCAGTACTTAGAGTAGAAGGATTCCTACAGCTAAAGGAACTGAAGGTTCCTGGCACTGAGCTGACAGACTCATGTTACCCCAGAGGAATGTGAAACAATAAGAAATCCAAATAACATTAGGTTTCTTTTATATCCCAGAATAAGGGAGACTACAGGGATTAGAGAACTATAAGAAGAAATGGGAGACAAAATTTGGATTTTAATAGACACACTGAACACAGTCCAAATGTGAATTAGGGGCTATATTCAACCATTTTGTGTCATCAGTTAGTTCAATAGCAGTCTGAACCTGCCTGGCTCCTATCTAAAAGACAGTCTTCAATGTGCAAAAGAATAGAAGAACATGATTCCCAGGCATGCATAACCCTGTACCTTTTTTGTTAAAGCTAGAACCCTTATATCACATTTCCCTTTATCACATCAAGCAATTCCAATATGATTCATAGATATCTGTGTAATATATAGCACATTGGAGTTATCCCAAAGAGGTGAAGGAGGGAAATATCTGAAACACATCCATAAAAAGAATTCGCATTTCTAGTTGACTAAGAACAGAAACTGTTTTAAAACATTTGTAATTCTGGAAGATTTAGATTGTCTAGAACTGCTGTAGTTGTTAGTAGGAAAAGTGTTCACAATAAGAAGAGATTGGTAAGTTTGTAACACTGTTTGCAGAGGTGTTTCTGCTAAGCAAACAGCAACTTAATAAATGTAACTAATAATAACATTTCATGTACTGCTAGTCAATTTTGCATCTTCTAATAGTTATTCCATATGCTAAGTTATATTTGTGAGTATGAACCTTTGCCTTCTAACTACTATTACAGAAAATCACATCAATTATACCATTCACACTGAACTTGGTGAAGTTCGTTGAAAAGAAGAAAGTCTAAACAATTCCTATAGGTAGATATTTACATTGCACTCTCTCATCAAATGTAGATGGCATACTGTTAATTTACTTCAACAGTAGAAAGAGATCGTATTACTTAAAGCAAAGAAAAGCAGTGATGAGGTTTTGTTTCAATGCTAACAGCCTCTGATATTTTGCAGAGATAAAAGACAGGTAATACAAAAACCTAAAAGGGAAATAGATCAATTAATTTTATTATAGAAGTCTGCACTTCAGAGGAAAAGAAAAGGTTTTTGTAACATGCAAACATCTTCCAAAACCAGCCAGAATGGTACAGGAGCTGAGAATGGACCACCATCCATCGGTACAGAGGCAGGTTCTCGCCTCACACAGTGTGGCACCACATGATGTGGAAAAGCTGTAGCTCATTGTTTGAAAATTTGTCCACTTCTTACACGAATAACAGCAAGCTCTCATGAATATGTTTTAGCACCAGGATATCAATATGTCCTTGGGACACGCTGCTGACACAGCAATCCTAGGAGGCCTTTGTCAACTGAGCATAAGAACTGCCCCCAAAAAAGCCCTTGGTATTTTAAACTTCTGAAGCTATCAGCAGGCCTGCTCGTTTTCCCTTAAATTGTTTCACAACCACCTCTGTTCTTCATTTACTATCACAGTTTTGTAGACTTAGAAATTACTTTTCCCAATCAGCTGTTGATCCTTACTTGCTATTGTCCCAGCTCTAACATTTAGGACAATTAGGGTTATTTGGCAAACCAGTTCTGGTGACAATGTGCTTCATTATCATGAAAGCAATGATGATGTCATGAGCGTTGAATATGAACATTACTGAAAGAATCAGACAAAACACAGAGATATTTAATCAGCAATGAGGAACAAAGTAATTCAGAAAAAGATACATCTTCAAATGAGGCTTAGAAATTGCGTTTTATTTTCTAAAAAGTATACTGGAGTGCAGAACTACCCATTAAATACAAACCCAAGGGACACATCCCCTGCAGTTGATCTGCACAGACAAGTAAAAACAGTGCAGTCTGACAATGAATTTCTAATCAGTGACCTGACAGTTTGTTTCTTACTTGTCACAGATATTTTGTGTAGCATTTTCTGCATATTGAAGATCAGCTGTCTCTGTGATTTTGCATATATTAATAGAAAAAAAGTTTACCCTACTGCACTTAAAAATGGAACTTCTGAAGGAGTGAAGTGCAGCAGGGAAACTGAACATATATACCGGCTGCCTTGCCAAAGGTCTTTTCCTACATTACTGATTAGGAATAAACCAAATCTCTTTTACACAGCTAGCTTTTACTCTTCTATTATACCACACCTTTTCAGTCAGGAGAATAACGCTAGAACTTCTAACTGCAGTGAGCCAGTCCTCATTCTTGGTTTGGCAAGGAAGCCCCTGTGGGTTTACCTAACACAAATCCAGACCTGTTGCTTCCCGTTAAGCCTGAAATATTAAAAATTCTTCCAGCACACTTTCTAAGGAAAATACCTGTCCCTGCGAAAATACAGAACACATTATGAGTAAAGAATCACCCAGAAATAATTAGGTAGCACCCTGAACCATCTGTCTGAGATCATCCTGCACTGCTGCCTCAGTCTCAGGCAAATTATCCTGTTTCAGACCCTAAAAAGAGCCTGTGCCCAAAAGTGACATTTTTTCTTAGGCCATTCTATTTGTGTGAAAAGAAAAATATATCCCTTCTCCCTACAAACCGTACATCTCTTCACTTTTTATACCTCCATGGGTACAATACTACCTCTATTATATAATTTTTCAAACAGAATTAGATTCACAATAATGATAAATTAGCCAGTTGTTTCTTTCAGTGAATAAATCTAATCATTAGAGTATAGTGCCATCTGCAAAAGTCCAGACTGATCTTCAGAGTGCCTGAAGTCTATCTTTCTGTTGCTAGAGAAGTTCCCTAAGCCTTTAAAATTTCTTCTAGTGAAAATAAACATAATAACCTTTTCATATTCATGCCCATTTAATGCTTATATCCCATTACAATTTATGGACATCTTTTGCTCTATCTTGTAAGACATCAGGCAGGTGTACCGAAGGTACTAGTCCATACTTTAATAGAAGAGTGGCAAAACTATGTTGATATATAGAAGAAACAGTTAGGTTTAAGTACCTCTTCCAGACTTGGCTTATACCTCCTAGGTGAGTGCAAATTATTCAGCAGATTATTTTTTATTGGTGGAAAGATTTCTCTTTCATTTTTTTAAAGATCACTAAACCTCAGGGTGATACTTATCAGTCCCAAGGAGAAATAGGAATCCCAAACAGTCTAGATGTAGTTGTTCTAGGTCCTGTAAAGGCAAAGACAACTATTGCCCTTGGATTCCCAGTTCTTACTTCTTGATATTAAGCAGTTCCCTGCACTTCTTACTAGTACTTGTAAAACTTACCTAGCCACAAAAAATCCAGTAAAGGAAAAGGAAGCCATAAGACAGGGAGAATCAGTAAGCATAAATTCAAACAAGAGCCTGGTTGGAGGCTCTGTCCTGCAGGGAGTTGTTTTAGCATATACTACAATCATTAAAGGCCATTTAACCTGAAAAAAATCTATTTACTTTAAATGTATTTGCATTATATATGCTCAGCTAATTCAATGCACTTAGGGTTCCCTCAACTGCATTCTGAAAGTAAGCTGCAATAATGAGTTGCATAGTATAGAGTTTTACAGTTTCTTAGGTCTCTATTTAAAAAATGGGACTAGCTTCATGTGAGACAGGTACAGTGGTTTTCTTATCCTGTCCCCATTGCAGGAATGATCCAGGTGCTTAAAAACACAAAATGAATTGTCACAAATTACCCCTGTTAATAAATTTTTAGAGAACTGTAACAAGCAAAAAGATCCAAATCCAGCATAGATCACAGTCATACTGTATTTGGAACTTGCATCAGTCAAAGAAAATGCTTTGGTCCAGCCTGAGTTTCTCTGTCTTAAAACTTTTTGGTTCATACTTGGAGCAGAGCTTGGATATGAAGTAACAGATATAACAGGGACAACTGGAGAACCAAGACCATAACCTAGCTAATGAACAGGAAGCACACGAGCCTGACAGAACAGGTTCTCCCAGATGACACTAAGAAAATGGCCTGACCTTTGGATGTGTGGTTTGTTTTTGTCAAACTGAAAGGTATGACCCTTTGCAGCTATTTATTTTTCTGTTGTTTACTTTCTTCTCAAATCTTCCTTAAATGCCTCTGTTGCTTCTAATTACATCTTCTTTCTCAGATATAACTCTTATTCTGAGGTTTTCTACTAAATTTGAGTAGACTTAACATCAAATCTTTACAGGCCATACTTACTTAAATATAGTCAATCTAGCCTTTTAAAAGTGCTCTTCACTACAATATAACTGAACTTTATTTATATTTATAATAGAAGTGTTAGCATAATGTCAATTTCCCCACTCAGAGTAATGCAGATATAGTATTCTAAAAGGGTTATCTCAAGCAGTTTCAGCTGTGTTAATGGCTCATTCCTCTCCCATCTTTGTTACATGCAGATGCCTCAGAGGGAGCTTGTGGACAGTCTGCGTAAGTGTTTTTGACAGCAGACTGACCTGCCAGGCATTCAGTGCCCCACATATTCTGGAGGCAGCGCCCTAGCAGTGCCTGGGTCCCGTCCTGCAGCTGCTGCTTGCAAAGCAAACACACCTCCTCTTGAGGGGCTCTGTCCTAGACAGTCTAGGCATAGCTAGCGGCATCCAAAATATAGCTGGCTTTACCCATTAAGGCAAAAGAGTTCTGCAAGTAAAGAACCAGACCTGGTCTTGGGAAACAATCTTTCTGTGCATCAATCCTTTAAAAGTCCTGTCTCCTAATTTTTGCCATTTTTTAAAGTTAATATGTGTATTTAAGACGTTTTTAGATGTATTTAAGTCTGCTTTCTATTACTATATGTCATTCAGAATGGTTCTTCTATCCAAACAATACACTTACACATTTTACAATCATCTCACTGAATGGATAGAAATATACTTTAAGCTATAAATAAGAAGGTGATACAGTCATTAAATAACTTGGTAGAGGAATGCTATTATTTCTGTCAGTTTTCTTATATGTATAGGAAGACAAAATCTACTAATTTTATCTCTGAGAAAAACAACTTCTCCCAATGGCAATTCCATTTGTTTCAGCAACATTATATACAATTTAAGTTACTACCTTACTGCAGTGCATATCAAATACCCACAAATGGTATAGAAGCATCCAACATATCCTTGTATATACCAAAATATGTACCAGTTCTGGAAGGCAAGACTTTTTGGTGATGCACAGGACTGGCAATGTGACCAGCAAGAACAGATATTCTTTCAAATTAAATTACTGGTTAAATAGGATCAAGCAGAGGCACTTTGGAATCACTCCATTGAAGCCCTTGATCTATAAGCAATAAGATTTCTTTCAGAACCATGTCAAACTCCATCTTAAAAGGTCTCAAAGTGTTATTTTTTAAGGTTTTACCAGGACCTCACTGACCAGATAATTCTTTAAATCCAGATTAAATATAACCATGTCCAGCTGTTCTTCTGATAAACCCCAGCTTTTCTTAAGTAAAAGCTTAGAAAATAAGCCTATTTAAAATTATTAATAGGACATATTGAATATTAGATTATGCTGTGATAAATTGTATGGTGCCATATAAATGCTGTCAATACATCATATGATCTCACGGTATGCTGTACTAAGATCATTGCTACTTTCTATGTTATGATTACATAGTCAACGTAAACCTCATGATTCAACATAAGTCTTCAACATAAATCTTCATTTAAAAATGAATCAGGCAAAAATAAAAAACATTTTTTGAAGTTTGTAAGCTTGCTTTTGAAATAACCCTTACAGTTCAGTAGCTCAGAAACTCAATATTGAAACACAGTGCACCGTAAAAGCCTGATGTTCCTAAATCTCATCACTGAAAACTGTCACTGAAATCTCTGAATGCCTCGGGTCAAAAGAAAAAGTGATAAAAGCAGTAGAATGGAACAAGTAATAAACTTCTTGCCTACATATAGCCAAAGTAACAGAATAAAATATTCAACAGTAGAGAAAATCCCTGTGAGAGCAGAAAAAAACACAGCACCTTAACACTAACCAGTGTATCTGTACAGAACTATGATGAATAAAATTTGTGTCAAGCTGAAGCAAAATACAAAGTCCTAATGAATGACTGTGAAACAAATATTTAGACAGTGTGCTTATTGTTTACACATTTTTCTGTGAGTTAGAAGGCTCATTTCATGTTGAAATACAGCTATGGCTTTTATATTGCTTCAGAAAGCACTAATTTGAGCTTTGCCAACAAGTTACTGTGCAAAGAATCTTACTGAAGATCAGTAACTGATCTTGCAATTGGTTAAGTTATGATCATAGTCTTGAAGGTATTCCTGGATTTTCAATCATCGTGTTTTTTTAAAAACTTGTGTTTTTAAAACCACAGTGAGATCCTGGTAAAACCTTAAAAAATAACATTTTGAAACCTTTTAAGATGGAGTTTGACATGGTTCTGAAAGAAATCTTATTGCTTATAGATCAAGGGCTTCAATGGAGTGATTCCAAAGTGCCTCTGCTTGATCCTATTTAACCAGTAATTTTTAAGAACACAAGTAATTCAAAACTTTTTAAACACAGCTATGTCAAACACAAGTATATTTCACACAAGTATATTTAAAAAGAAATTTAGGAATAAACTTTTCAGTTAGACAGTATTATCCAATTTGTCCCCAAAGCTCTGACTAAGCAGGGTTTTTAAGCATGTGCCAGTGGAACCAGCTTAAAATAAGTATATTCTTAAATACCTTGCTGGACTAGCATTTCAATTACTACGTGTCAGTAAACACTAGCAAATTAGCTGCTATACGTTATTATAGAGCTGATCCCTTTCAGTTTTGGAACAAGGTGATTTGTTAGGATCCAGTTGTGGTGCTATACTGGGTCTAGCTAAGTAACCTCACTGTGAGACTAAGGCCTGAGCAGGCAATGAAAGAGCCATATTTCAGGGCACACCAGCCTGGTACCTCCATTAAAGGGAGGTAGATAGCCATTCACCTCCTTGACTTAGAATCTGTGCTTTAATAGTGCAACTCTTTCTTCCTTGCAAAGATGGAGCGCAAGAGGAATGAGTGTGTGAGCGCGTGTGTGTTTGTTAGTGAGCATCAGGCTGGGCCAGCTGGCAGCTGGGGACCTGTGGGATGGGTAAGGGAACTGGGAGCTGGGCAGGGGAGCTGGGTGGGCAGAGGGGCTGGGGCGCTGTTTGGGGGATCCTTAAATATGTGTGTGTGCTTGTGAACATGGGGAGTGTGGTGTGTGTGCCTGCACTAGTGACCTGTCTCTGCCAGCCAAAGACGAGGATGTGGCTGGCTGTGCTTGTGTTCTATGTGAGTCCTGTATGTAGGCTGGAGGAGGTGGCCATGCTCCTGACATCCCTTAACAGGCATCACCTTCTGTTGTCAGACCCATGCAAGTGTGCCAGTGCGGTGAGCTGAGAGCTGCCAGCAGACCTGGACCCACAGGCAGCTTCAGTCCATGAAAGCAGATCTCAAGCTCTTCCACCATTCATGAAGAGCCCACAGACTTATGTCACCCTCATTCTCCTCAGGCAGACAAAAAAATGTGACATCAGATAATTATGATTTTGTCAGCATCGCCTCCTGCAGAGCAAAACCAGGCGCCTAATCTGAGATGAGGAATTAATTTCCTAGCTCTTAGGTGTTAAACAGACTATATCATAATGTTATCCATTAGGCTAAGCTCCTCACACCTCTCCTGCTGATCATACCTATATTATTTCTTCATAACTGAGCATTCTAATGATTATTTACCATTTTAAGTGTCTGTAGTTTTTCTGCTAGTAACTTCATATCTTGAGCAGATTGCTTGTATTTACTGTAATTAAGGTGGCTGAGGCCTAAATAACATAGAAACTCATGAAATTATTAAACAAGTGGTAATTTATTACTAAACAAGTGGTAATTTATTACAGAATAATATAGCAAAAGTATGCCAGATTAGGAATAATTATGAAGTTATTCATTCTGCTTTTTAAAAACTGCATGAATAATTAACTGGTGAAAATGTCACATCACATAAATGATGCTATTTTTCTGCTATATATTCTTTTCTTTCTGAAGGTGCTCACCATGTATTTGCACAGTGTCATTTCTAAAAGCTTTAGGATTAATAAAAAGCATAAAAAGGCAGACTTTTTATAGTGATGTTAGACTTGTTAATGTATCCAGCTCCAAGGTTTCCCTGACAGCAAATAAAACATTCATGCTTGTGCAGAGAATGTAACAGATTTCTACTATTTGAACTTATTGGAACAACAGCAAAATTGACAGAGAGAGTAAAATGAATAATCCTTTTATAGTGATCTCTCACAGCAACAGAAAGGATGTTAAGAATATTACATGTGAAATTTGAAAATATACATGTGAGTGCTCTGGTTTCTTCTGCACTAATGAAAATTCTCTGGCCTTTCTCAAAGTATTTGGATTCTACTTATGTATAATGTGAGTCTTTGATCTTTGACCCCCAAATGGATTTTCAATATTTACTTGAGTTTTGGACAGAAAGGCAGAAAAGTAAACATATTTTAAAAGTTCTTTTTAATTCAAGTAAAATTGCTGGGAAGAAAAAAGATCAGACTTCGGGATGCTTTCATACTGGTAGTGTGCAGAATACGCATCCCAATCTCTAAGTATACTTTTCTTGGACCTGATCCACACTCTATTGTATTAAAGGAGAGACTATTAATTTCAATCAATTTTATACACATTTACATGATGTCAGATTATGTTTTAGCTTGAAATAAACCTATGGTGATGCAAGGCTAATAGTCATCACTAGGCTATGTTTTTTGTCACAAAACTGTCAGAGGAAAGTTGGAGTTACTGATGTCTAAATAAGTGATAGGTGGGGATTCTGATGCTTAGGAAGACAGGGAAGCAGCTGAAATAATTGTCATTGATGGATGCTTCTGCTATAACAGTCATTAATGCAATCAGAAGTGCCACTGGCATTTAGTTTGTCATCATTAGGTTTTCAAACCAACAACTTAATAAAATGACTTTGGGTTATCTTTTATTTCAAACCGTCAACAAACTAAGGACAGCACCTTTACACCCACTTGAAGTCATGTTTTCAAAGTTGACTTTGTGGTCTTTTCCTTTTACAGCAATGTTTAGATGTTACAATACTCAAATCTAGAAAAAATAAGAGAAAAATTCTGTGGCCAGAAAATATTCTGAATTCTGAGCAGAAGAGATTTCCACTTTCCCATTTCTTAATACATATTAAGTTTAGTGACAGCAGTTATTTCATTATATATACCCCATCTATGTCAAGAAAAAAAACATCAGTAGTTTTCACAGTGATGGCTGTTAAGGTCAAAGTGTAACTTTACAATAATATTCCAAAAGAAAAAAGGAGAACAAAAAAGTTAAAATCTAGAAAAAAAGTGTTGTGTAAAATTTTTTCATTACCAAATCAACATGGTACATGCATTGATCAGTTGTAGAAGAAACACAAACTCAGTCAAGCAGTGATGACTTGGGGTCAGTGAAGAAGTGCCATCACTGCTCTGGGGACAGCACTGGAAATATAAACTAGGACGGTGAGGACAGAAATCAGGGTTTGCAGCTGAAAAAGAGATATTCTTCATGAGAGGGCAATAGCAAGACAGCATTAAGCATATCAGATATCATCACAGAAATGGTAAAGAATGATCCAAAATATCTGACAAACTAGTGCCTGGGCATAGACTTCTATAACGGCTTCTCCCAAGCCCAGTTGCATCTAACTGTCCCTGCCATCTCATGCCCAGCACTTGAAGTTCCCAGAAGTTCCCACCTGCCAGGCTGTAGCTTGTTACAGAGCAATGACAGCACATGGAGTAATGCTAGTGAAGAAGAAATGGAAAATACCTGCTGAGCTCAGTAAGTGAAAACTACAGAGGCAAGATGAACAAAAGGAGCTTAGGAATCAGTTTTAATTCTACCATCTGGATCAGCCTCCTGCAGCTCAGTTTGGCAACCATCCTTCATTTCTATGCCTGATGACATTTACTTATTATTGTTTCTTAAGTGGCAGCTGCACAAACCTAAAAGTCCATTTGTTCTGCAAGGACTTCTGGTTCTTTTTCCAAATTTAGATCATGATTATCTGGAACAGTATTTTTAAAAAAAATTGTCACAAAATATTGTGGTTTCATCCATGAGAGATGGGTTTTATCTGGCAGCTCAAGCTCACTCTAGTCATGCTCACCACATGATGGCCTCCTCCCTTCTAGAGCATCAGCTTTGACTCACCTGCAAAGGCCCTTTATTCTCACCTTTGATGTTTTTCCACCATGAAGAACACTTTTATGAAAAACACTTTCAGCAGTCTTCCCTAGTTTGTATTAACTTTGGGTGTCTCTGACCCTTGTTCTTTTCTTGTTCATGGAACTCATGTAAATTTCAGTCCACAGAGAGTTATCTAACAGATTGATTCCTAATAGCCACTTAATTTTTTACACCAAAGAAACTAATGTTGTGGTTTAGCCCCTGTTGGAAACCAAGCACCACACAGCTGTTTGCTTACCCTCTACCCCAGTGGGATGGGGGAGAGAATCAGAAGGGCAAAAGTAAGAAAACTTGTGGGCTGGGATAACAATAGTTTAATAATTGAAATAAAATAATAATAATAGTAGTAGTAGTAGTAGTAATAATAAAAATTGTAATGAAAAGGAGAACAATGAGAGAGAAAGAAACAAAACCCAGGAAAAAAAAAAAAAAGTGATGCAACTGCTCACCACCCACCAACTGATGCCCAGCCAGTCCCCAAGCACCGATCACTGCCCCCCCGGCCAACTCCTGCCAGTTTATATACTGAGCATGATGTCATGTGGTATGGAATATCCCTTTGGGCAGTTTGGATCAACTGTCTTGGCTGTGCCCCCTCCCAGCTTCTTGGGCACCTGGCAGAGCATGGGAAGCTAAAAAGTCCTTGACTAGCATAAGCAGTACTTAGCAACAATTAAAACATCAGTGTGTTATCAGCATTCTTCTCCTACTAAATCCAAAACACAGCACTATGCCTGCTACTAGGAAGAAAATTAACTCTACCCCAGCCGAAACCAGGACAACTAACCAGGCTGCACATATTCTTAAGCCATTTGAAACAGTTTCATACCCATGTCTTCACTGTTTGTATTAGCAAATGGTCCCATCTTTCAGCATGTAAGTGGTAAATAAGGGCTTGTATATTTCATATATTATCAATCCAGTCATGTCACAAACCAATTTGTATTCCTAGTCCCTCCTCTTTCAAGACTCAAAGTTAGCAGCAGGAAACCCTCATGGCATTTTGTTATTATTTCTAATTTTCTTCCTACATTAGATTTCTTCCCACCTTTAATTTTCTTCTTTTTTGCTCCTTCCTATAGGTGTATTATGGTATCAGGGCATGCTCACAACTCAGAGCAATAGCAGTGGCACATTTGATGAAGTCCTATCTCCACTGGCAATTATGCTGTAGATTTTATCTTGGCATCTGATTCAAAGCTCATTGAAACCAATAGAGACTGTCAATTTCTGTTGTAGAACTATGTTCCAGTTTATTTTTGCTCAGGTGTATTACAGGGCATTTTTCTATAATGAGAATTTATTGTACTGTCCACACATCACTCAGAAGTAGTTGTGCCTCATCAGAGAACCATAAATGTTCCAATTAATTCCCTCAATAATGTAAAAAAGTCAGAATAAGTTCATGACAGCTATAGAACATTGCATGGAATAGGACACACTCCTAAGCATACCTGACAAGGAATTTGAAAGGTAGAGCAGGAATGAAATTGAATGGACTATTCAGTAACATTGATGTCATTGCAGTCTACTATCCACTCACTGACAAAAGGAACGTATTTTGCATATAAGTCTGTATATCCGTGTAGAAGTCTACAAGCAAATAAAAGTCTGTATAATGAAACAATGAAAATTTCTTTCTGAAGCAGGCAGACATGTTTCCTGTACTTGTAGGATCTTTGGAAACTGAGAGTGGTACTGCCTGGCTACTGTGACTTGAAACACAAAATGCTTTTCCACCTACATGGCAGAAGAAGCCACCATTTGTTCAACAGGCATGTGCAGGTCAACCAGGGGATCAGGCCCAGCCAGCATGGGTTCATGAAAGGCAAGTCCTGCTTGACCAACCTGATCTGCTTCTATGACCTGGTGACCCGTCTAGTGGTTGAGGGAAAGGCTGTGGATGTCACCTACCTGGACTTCAGTAAAGCCTTTGACACCGTCTCCCACAACATTCTCCTAGGGAATGGAGTTAAGTCCAGTTGGCGACCAGTCACAAGTGGTGTTTCCCAGGGCTCTGTTTTAGGGCCAGTCTTGTTTAATATCTTTATTAATGATCTGGATGAGGGGATTGAGTGCACCCTCAGTAAGTTTGCGGATGACACCAAACTGGGTGGGAGTGTCGATCTGCTGGAGGGTAGGATGGCCCTGCAGAGGGACCTGGAGAGGCTGGATCAATGCGACAAGGTCAATTGTATGAGGTTCAACAAGGCCAAGTGTCGGGTCCTGCACTTGGGTCACAATAACCCCATGCAATGCTACAGGCTTCGGGAACAGGGGCGGGAAGGCTGCCTGGCCAAAAAGGACCTGGAGGTGTTGGTCAACAGCCAGCTGAACATGAGCCAGCAGTGTGCCCAGGTGGCCAAGAAGGCCAACAGCATCCTGGCTTGTATCAGGAATAGTGTGGCCAGCAGGAACAGGGAGGTGATTGTGCCCCTGTACTTGGCACTGGGGAGGCTGCACCTGGAATAGTGTGTCCAGTTTTGGGCCCCTCACTACAAGAAAGACATTGAGGTGCTGGAGCGTGTCCAGAGAAGGACAACAAAGCTGGTGAAGGGTCTGGAGCACAGGCCTTATGAGGAGCGGCTGAGGGAACCAGGATTGTTTAGCCTGGAGAAGAGGAGACTGAGGGGAGACCTTATCGCTCTCTACAACTCCCTGAAAGGAGGCTGCAGTGAGGTGGGTGTTGGTCTCTTCTCCCATGTAGTTAGCAATAGAACAAGAGGAAATGGGCTCAAGCTGCATCAGGGGAGATTTAGATTGGCTATTAGGGAAAATTTCTTCATGGAAAGAGTGGTCAAACACTGGAACAGGCTGCCCAGACAGGTCGTGGTGTCACCATCCCTGGAAGTGTTCAAAAAACAGGTAGACGTGGCACTTTGGGACATGGTTTAGTGGGCATGGTGGTGTTGGGTTGATGGTTGGACTGATGATCTTAGAGGTCCTTTCAACCTTAATGATTCCTAGTTTTTACTTTCATTAAAAAATAATGCAGCCACCAAGCCAGGAAACATGAAATTAATTATTACTCTACCCTTAATTGGTTTAGTGGTGGACTTGGTAATGTTAGGTTAATGGTTGGACTAAATGATCTTAAAGGTCTAATTTCCAACCTAAATGATTCTGTGATTCTATGATAATTATCTGAACTGAGGCCAGCAATATTCCCTTGATATCTTACTACTCAAAAAAACATTGCCCTGAAAAACATCTGAGGACCCACAACATTCTTTAACTTTGTATTAAAAAATATTCAGCTTGTAGACTTAAATGTTATTCGTGGAAGCAAGCAATTTTTCAACATTTTGATTGGTGCTCTGGTATCTTCTCAGTAAGATTTTTTAGTTTTGGCTTGGTTTTTTTCTCCTTTATATTTCTAGAAATCAGTTCTTAAATCTGGC
Organism: Pelecanus crispus; assembly: GCF_030463565.1. Lineage (NCBI taxonomy): Eukaryota > Metazoa > Chordata > Aves > Pelecaniformes > Pelecanidae > Pelecanus > Pelecanus crispus. Next base: position 98,286,820 of record NC_134644.1, on the reverse strand, counting down.
AAAAAATTATGAAAAAAAATATATTTCAAAAGCTATCTGAAATCAGTTCAGCATGCAAGTATATAACAAATAATTTGTTTATTAAATAATTTCCAAGGAGGCAATTGTCTTTCCTTATATCTTCTGTACCATTTTTAGCTCACAGAAGCAAGATCTGGAATCCCATTTCTGGGGTTTAATCCTTTATAGTGCTTCTCAAACTATTTTCTATCTTCAGCAATTCAACATCCCTACATACCTAGCTGTTATTTTTTTTTAAGACTTTTTACACAAATGACTCTAATGCAAACACACAATCAGGGTCTCACAAGTTTGCATGCTATATGGATATATTAGAATAACATTTTTCTTGACCTAAACAGGCATGAAAAAAGGGAGAAAACAAGAAAACTGAGATATAGAGAAATTACTAGAAGATTACTAGAAGATTACTAGAGAAGATTACTATGTAAAATAGTTCCCAAACCAGAAGATCTTTATCTATTCTTCAGATTTCCTAGTTCCAAGAGGTCCTATGGTTTGAATGATTACCTTTTCTCCCTGTACCTTTACCTTGTGAGCCTTTATCTTTTTTATCTCTACCTGTTTCTCCAATATAAAGAGGAAAAGCCAGTTCTTAGAGTATTCCTATTCAATAAGAAAAAGACTAACGTTTAGGCTCATTATATACAGATTATTTTCTTTCCACCTCTCCAACTTTGTTTCTTCATCAGATATTTTTTTTTCTCCTACTTCAGATGTGCATATTCAAACAGTGATTCCTGTTTTGACCAAAATAAACACCTTCATTTCTTCTGCTGCTGCAGCAGAAAAAATAAAAAGGTCCCCAAGCTTGTCAATGCACGTTAAAATGTAGGCTTCAAGCCAAGAGCTTGTACAAAGGCAGCAAAAACAATAAGCAAAGAGACGAGAGAATGGTGACAGATTCTAAAGTTGTTCTTTCCATTAAACTGCTACTTATGTCATCTGCACTGCTGCTGGCAGTAACATACAGCAGTTAAAAAGTGCTCATCATGTTGCAAATAAAAACCCCTCTGAAAGCTGAAACAGGTAGTTGTAAGACTACATACTTTTGAAAATGGCCAGAATAAAGCTCTTCATTTACCATTTCTCTAATTAAATCACTCTTTTATATATATATATATATATATATATATAAAACTTTGTGCATTTTGAAGTATGCAGGTTGTAGAGTTCATTCTTATTCAAAAGTGTATCAGAACTTTTAATGGAAGGTTACTTTATGCTCAGATGCTGATGTGATACAAAAAATGTCTTTCATCAGAACTGTATTTTTGTGTGCTATTGTGTATTCAGTTCTTTTGCCAACACAAATATAATGAAAGTAAATTTTTCAACCAAAGAATACCTTTAAAAAAAAAATTGAAAAGCAATCTTGACACCACCACCCCACCCCACCCCACCCCCCCCAAAAAAAAAAAACTTATCAGCAAGCACTACTCTCCTTGGGAGATAATGTACTGTGTTGCCCCTGCTCCTTTTCTTTCCCTGTCCCCAGTGCTGGTAGCATTTATGCATATATTAACACCAACTTGTTTGCTGTCAGTCTGGCTACTCAGAAGATAAATTAAACATAGAGTTGAAGTATTAGGTGAAGTTTACAATACTATGATACGCTTAGAGAATAAAATTTTCTTGAGTTAACCTGAGGTAGTTTGAAGTAGTCTGACAAAGCCAAAAGCAAAAAAGAGTGCAGCAGAAATTTTCACAAAAATACCCTTCTTGGAAACTGGCTTCTGACCATGGCTTGACATGTTCTTCTCTCTGCTAAAGCTAAGTATTTTAAAGATGTTCAAAGTCATGCTTTTCTTCCATTTTTTTGCTATTTCTTTTCTGTTGGTTTAAAATGACCTTTAAAGAATTAATTAATTTCAGCTGATGACAATGTTGAGTGTCTTAAGATAACCTAGAGAATGTGAGCCCAATATCAGATTTAGGATCAAGAGAGGAGTTCAGGTAGATATCAGTTACATATGGAATAGTTTGATTTTCTTTGATTCATCTAAACCTAGAGAAAATATGCCGATCCCAGTGAAAACACTGTTTGTATAAATGTTGCAAAAATCTTTAATTACCTGTCTCTCTTTTATCGCCTTTCCTAAATGACTTGACTTTCCAGTAAATCACATTCTTGGCATTGCATTGAGGCCCAAAAATAGGTAGGACTTCATCATGTAGCAGGCAGAACTTGAATAATCATCCAAAGGTGTGGTGTCTTTTCTAGACTACATGTACCTTACAAAGGTCTTTTGAAATTATATTGAGAATGTTACACTTCATGCATTTTCTGTTGGACTGAATGCTGTTATTTCTATTAACTTCAGGAGAAACCAGGACTGTTCAGCAGTACCATTCATCCATAGGGGTTTAAGAAAGGAATTAGGATTTAGTGGTTAAAGAGAAGGATCCTAAACCTGAAATTGTTAGTCTGGGTTGTGAATAAAGGTATTTTCTGTGCTTAGAACATTTGAAAGAGAATTTGGGAAAAGACATTTCAGTTTCTGATTCCTGCACTGACATTGGTGACCTTAGCTATATCAAGGAAAGAGCATTTCCGTTCCTCCCTGTAATATGAAAATATCAATGCTTTCTATTCTGAGTGGTTATCCTCTTCAGACTGCAAACTCTTCAGGACAGAATACAGCTGTAACACTAGGTTTGTGCATTGCCTATATATTGTTGTAGAGCAAATAATTAATTAGATTTCTACTGGGAGAAACAGTGTAATCAGTGTATTGAGTACTTGAATTGTCATCTTTTGGAAAGATTAGATTGTGATTATCAGAACAGTTATTACAGTCTTCTCCCACACAATCCTTATTGGTGTCCCAAACCATCTTGGTTTAAGTAATTCATAACTTTTTTCCTCTTTTTACTTTAAGCATGTTTATTTCATTAAAAAAAAAAATCCATACACATTACGCTGTTCTCTCTAATGTCACAAATATTATATATATAGATTGATATCTATAGCAAAAGATAAAAATGTCACAAAGCAAGTATTTAATGATTCAGCAAACACTGTACTTTTAATACCATGTAAATGAAGCATCTTTCATGGTGTTAAAAGAGCTTCACACTGATGAAATAGAAAATGTATGTCTAAATGTAACAGAAATTACCCCAGTAAATTGATAAAACTTCATGTGGAATAAACACAAATCATGCATTAGCAAAAAATATCTGATGTTATAAATAAGATTGTGATGAACACCTCATCTGGAGCTGGTTTATATACGAATCCAGTTAAGTTGCACAGTTCATTTATGAGATTCATACCACTAACCAGGCTAGATTTGGAATTTATAAAATTACTGCCATTACATACCCGAGGTCATTTTAAGTAGGCCTACACCTGTCTTCCAATTCTATTCCCACATTCCCCTTCACTAGTTCCTTAGGCAAAAGCTTTATAAAACCCATTATGTACACCATTGCCAACTGCAATATTCTCCTACCATACTCCTAAAAAGAGCTCAGCCTCTGCTGCTGTCCCTCTACCTGGTCACACAAATCCTCTACTGACTGTAATCTTTTTACTGAAACACTATCTAACCCATCTGGTATCATTAATACATGGAGTCCTTGCATGAACAAACCTAGGCCTCTGATTTTATGTGCATTTGCTATTGCCCTCAAAAATGATTTCAAGGGAAAATGGTATTCTCAGAATGATACATATACTCGAGGTGTAAATAGTAACTTCCAAATACAGGAAAATATGGAGAAAAGTTTAGAGGGGAAAGGAGAATCAATAAATAATAATATTTTATATCACAACAAAAGTCAATACTTGACATCTGAACTACTGAATTTTTCATAAAACTCTTTTCAGTCGCTAGGAGCTATTAAGTTTAAACTCTGTCCTCCAAAATGCTTCACTGATCTGAAAATCTCACAGACTAAGGTGACCATTAAAGGATGAAAGTACAAAACACCTGCAGTTATTTTTCTTTCCTTAAAAGTATGGAGAAATAAAGTACATTTTGCAGTGTGTAAGATATCTTTTCTTCAAAAATGATAATCTAAAAACTAAGGTTCACTATAAACTGATGCTACCAATATTAAGAACATGTCTTAATGTTTATAGACTTAGTGTCTGTAGACTTAGTATATAAGTATATATACTTATAGCATATAAATATGTATACAGTATCTGAGTGTATATAGATGGCACTATTAAAACAGCAAGTAGTAAGGTCATTCAAGAAATGGTATTCTAGAATTTCATTAACACAATTACAGAGTTTGTGTGAAGGACTTTCCATTTTCTTTTTGTTTTTTTAACTGAATGTGTAGATCTAGATGTTCTATTTTTCCCCCACTGTGCATGGCGCATGTCCCAGAATTTCATATACATTGTAGTATCTGCAAATTTGACCAACTCAGTGTTGCCTTTGATTGCTATTCTTCCTACATTTCTTCCACTTTGTGGTGAAAGATTATTACATTAATATGGTTTCTATGAAGTACAAATCAAGAGGAATTACTCCTTGCAATACCATTTAGAACACATCTAAACTTATTATAAACCTACTAAAATAATATAAAATTAGTATAACTGGGTTGGTACAGTTTTAATGGAATGGAACCAGAACTACACTTCTTACTTGGAATCTTGTTTTATTTAGAAATACATATTCAACCCACAGATATGCAATGCTCTACCATATCAGTATTTACATTGCATTAAAATTATTGGTTCCATAAAAATAGGAGCTCACTATAAACTGGCTGACAGTTTAATCAACAACAACAAATTAGTGCTTCATCAGCACTCATAACATCTTAATTTTTACCCTCTTTGGAATTCTATTTTCCATTGGATAATTCATTTGCAATGTATATTGCTTTGCAGAGTAAATATATCCTTATTCAAAGTAAGATAGAGGAAAACCAGACAACCATGTGCTCAAAAACAATTTTTAAATGATTAGTTTAGTCTCATAAATGGCTCCAGAGAACTACATCAAACACTTATTTTTCATAAAGAAGATCAATGCAATATCATAATAAAAAATATAGCTGAATAGCATTTATTTGTCTGAACAGCTAAAGATTCCATTGAAGTTATTTATGAGTAATTAGTCTTTGAGTTCATTATTATGTAGAGCTAAATTCTGCAAAGTATGGAAAGCAGTGGATGCCCTATGGGGAACAATGTCTCCCATTCAGTGCTTGCCTCTATTTCCCAAAGGGCTATGAGACTTCCCCACCATGACTGCCATGAAAGGGGAGAAGCAGAGGTTCTGATGAGCTAGCTGTGTCAGAATAACACAGTTTGTAGGCAGAAATAATCTACCTTTATGAAGTCAGTTGAGGACAATGGAAAAAGTGAATACATTTTTAGGAATACAATTCCTACTGAAAGTTAGCAGCCTCTCCTAAAACCATGCATTTTGCATAGCTGTGAAGAGCAGAATACCCCAGTGCTTTCAGGGGATGCAATGTGTATATTTTGCATACAACAGCAGATCTGCAGCATTCAGGCCTGTGAAAAGACCCTATGCCAAACAGTGGCTATATCTCTCTTATACTGGATGCTCTGCATTTTGTGGAAGGAATCTCTGTATTGGCCCCAAACAGAGTATATGCCGTCTCCATCCATCAGGGAGTTAGCTGGTGGCCCTACTCTCCTGTTTACTTCACAAACTTCATGTATACTGAAGAGCCAGGATAGCAGTCTCTTCAGGTGTGAAAATGTCAGTACATTAATAGTAACTTCCTTGGCTTTATTTTTGTTTGTGTTTGGGAATAGATCATACTGTAAAATGTTCAGAATTACATAGTCACTGAGAGGATAAGGTAAAGATGACACTAGATTTTACAAGGCTGTGGTTTAGACCTATTCAGTCAGTCTCTTTGTAGTGTTTTATTTCCATTTTTAAATAAATGAAATTTATAAATTCCCTTCTACAAACAGGCAAAATGTAAATGGTATGTAAGCAACACACGTTTTCTATCCAAGCAGTAGTCCAAGGTCTCCCATGACTGCAAATGTTTTGTGTGTAAAAACCATACTAATATCACCTTGTTGAGTCCTTTAAGCTAGTTTGTCAAGGGGTTTCATTTCCAATAAAGGAATATAATTGCTTTCTATTTGGCAAAGGTGAGATTTTTTGAGATAGTTATTGATGTAGGTTTTATTCACCAGAGATTTCTTCATGCTCCTGTGGAAGCAAATGACAAGACCCATATTAAACTGCAGCTCTGTGACAGAAAGGAGTAAACTGCTTCACCAAAAGCTTCTGTCTTCCCCTTCCCCAGTCCAATTCTAGTCACCTCAGCAGGGATCAGCCATAATAAATCAGCTTTGTGCTCATTGCAGCAACGGCGAACAATAAATCACAATAATTCTCTTACTGTTCAGAGACATTTCAATTCTTAGGAGATTTTTAATCACAGCAGAGAGGCAAGAGTGTTAATGAGGTCTATAAATTACCTTAAAAGAGGGTAATCATGTCCAGTGTTGTAATAAAGGCTGAGACAGCTAATATCGTTAAAGCAATTAAACACTTCTTTAGATTCTGAAGATAAATGAAAATTAAAATATTACTGTAAACAAGGGGCCTGTTTATTATGAAGCAATTCATTAAATACTGGACTCAGCTAATATTGCACTGGCTTAAACAAGTTCTGTGAATTCCATTCAGATTTCATAAAATAGCAAGGCTACATATCACAAGTAGATTGTTACTACATTATCATCACATGAATCAATGAACAGAATCTTCACGTGTGCTCTTAATTAGATTCTGTTCAATGCAATTATTATAATTTCTTCTTAACTAGCTTCTGCTCATCTTTTTTCTCATCGAGATTTGTCCTTACCTTTCAGCTTTCTTTTTTGTGGTCTGCATTTCTAAAATAAAAAGAACCTCATCATGAAAAATAAATAACTGAACATTCATGAATGCTAAGTTACTACCGGATTCCCATGGATACATTCATCACAAAAACATTAGTACCAGAAGAGATTTTCATGACAGGAAGTCATAATATCTGAATAGTAAAGGAATTAGCAAATATTTACTCTTTTCTATTTAAACTATACTCAATGATAAGCAGAAATCAAAACCTCAGTGTTGAGTACCCCTGATTTTGTGTCCAAAACAAACAAACAAAAAAAGTATTTTTGTTATCCTATGCTTTTTTATCACATGAAATGTATTTCTCCTTTCAGTACAGTGGCAAACCTTATCAGCGAAAGTGAGAACTATTCCTAAATTTATTTAGCTTAGAGGTTTGTGGTTAGGACATTTTTAGGAGAGAAACACAGAATTTGAATTTCATTCAGCCCAAAGATGTCTTAAAATGGAATTTTCTGGGTAGCCGATCTAGTAGCCCTAGGCTAATTATAAAGTGTTTGATGGTGGGAAGTAGGTACCTAGGAGATGCAAGAGCCTAACAGCCCAGGGGAACGGCCTAGCCAGAAGTCCGTGGGCTAGTTAGGAAAAAAAATCAAGCAGAAGAGTGTAGTAGTGTCAGAATATTTTATGGAAGACTTAAATATTAACAGGGTCAGAGAGATCAAGCAAACACGAGCACAGTTGACTAGCTCAAGAACTGAGACATTCACTTAATAATGACAAACCAACAGTCTATGTAATTGTATTGGGTTTGCATAGCAAGGTTTTGGTAGCAGGGGGGGCTACAGGGGTGGCTTCTGTAAGAAGCTGCTAGAAACTTCCCCCATGTCCAATAGAGTCAATGCCAGCTGGCTCCAAGATGGACCCTCCACTGGCCAAGGCTGAGCCAATCAGTGGCAGTGGTAGCGCCTCTGGGATAATGCATTTAAGAAGGGGAAAAAAAAAAAAACAAAACCAAAACAGAACACCAGGACACAAACTGCAGCTGGAGAGAGGAGTGAGAATATGTGAGAGAAACAACTCTGCAGATGCCAAGGTCAGTGCAGAAGGAGGGGCAGGAGGTGCTCCAGGCACCGGAGCAGAGATTCCCCTGCAGCCCCTGGTGCAGCCCATGGTGAGGCAGCTGTGCCCCTGCAGCCCATGGAGGTCCATGGTGGAGCAGATATCCACCTGCAGCCCGGGGAGGGCCCCACGCCGGAGCAAGTGGATGTGCCCAAAGAAGGCTGTGACCCTGTGGGAACCCCACGCTGGAGCAGGCTCCTGGCAGGACCTGTGGAGCCGTGGGGAGAGAGGACCCCGCGCTGGAGCAGGTTTGCTGGCAGGGCTTGTGACCCCGTGGGGGACCCACGCTGGAGCAGTCTGCTCCTGAAGGACTGCACCCCATGGAAGGGACTCATGCTGGAGAAGTTTGTGAAGAACTGTAGCCGGTGAGAAGGAGCCACGCTGGAGCAGGGGAAGAGTGTGCGGAATCCTCCCCCTGAGGAGGACAGAGCAGCAGAGATGACATGTGATGAACTGACCACAATCCCCATACCCTGTCCCCCTGTGCTGCTCGGGGGGAGGACGTACAGAAAAATTGGGAGTGAAGCTGAGCCCGAGAAGAAGGGAGGGGTGGGGGGAAGGTGTTTTAATATTTCATTTTATTTCTCATTACCCTACTCAGTTTTGATTGGCAATAAATGAAACTGATTTTCCCTAATTTATAGAATCATAGAATCATTTAGGTTGGAAAAGACCTTTAAGATTATCAAGTCCAACCATTATCCTAACACTACCAAATCCACAGTAAAATAGTTAAGGGTAGTGTAATAATTAATTTCATGTTTCCTGGCTTGGTGGCTGGATTATTTTTTACTGAAATTAAAACAAGAATAGACTCTTTAAGGTTGGAAAGGACCTCTGTGATGGTTTTACCCTGGCTAGATGCCAAGCACCCACCAAAGCTGCTCTATCACTCCTGTTCTCAACTGGACAGGGGATAGAAAATATAATGAAAAAGCTCATGGGCAGGGAGATCACTCAGCAATTGCCGTCACGGGCAAAACAGACTTGACTTGGGGAAAATCAGTTTAATTTATTACCAATCAAAACTGAGTAGGAGAAAGGAGTTAGAACATGAGTAGGGTATGAGAAATAAAACCAAATCTTAAAACACCTTCCTCCCACACCTCCCTTCTTCCCGGGCTCAACTTTACTCCTGATTTTCTCTACCCCCTGCCCTTGAGTGGCTCAGGGGGACAGGGAATGGGGGTTGCAGTCAGTTCATCACATGTTGTTTCTGCTGCTCCTTCCTTCTCAGGGCAGGACTCCTCACACTCTTCCCCTGCTCCAGCATGGGGTCCCACCCACGAGAGACAGTCCTCCATGAACCTCTCCAGTGTGCATCCTTCCCACAGCCTGCAGTCCTTCATGAACTGCTCCAATGTGGGTCCCTTCCACGGGCTACACTTCCCCAGGAGCAGACCGCTCCAGCGTGGGTCATTTCCATGGGGTGCAGTCCTTCAGGAGCAGACTGCTCCAGCGTGGGTCCCCCACGGGGTCACAAGTCCTGCCAGCAAACCTGCTCCAGCGCGGGGTCCTCTCTCCCCACGGCTCCACAGGTCCTGCCAGGAGCCTGCTCCAGCGTGGGCTTCCCACAGGGTCACAGCCTCCTTTGGGCATATCCACCTGCTCCGGCGTGGGGTCGTCCCCGGGCTGCAGGTGGATATCTGCTCCACCATGGACCTCCATGGGTGCAGGGGCACAGCTGCCTCACCATGGGCTGCACCAGGGGCTGCAGGGGAATCTCTGCTCCGGTGCCTGGAGCACCTCCTGCCCCTCCTTCTTCACTGACCTTGGTGTCTGCAGAGTTGTTTCTCTCACATATTCTCACTCCTCTCTCCAGCTGCAGTTTGTGTCCTGGTGTTTTTGTTTTGGTTTTTTTTCCCCTTCTTAAATGCATTATCCCAGAGGCGCTACCACTGCCACTGATTGGCTCAGCCTTGGCCAGTGGAGGGTCCATCTTGGAGCCAGCTGGCATTGACTCTATTGGACATGGGGGAAGTTTCTAGCAGCTTCTTACAGAAGCCACCCCTGTAGCCCCCCCTGCTGCCAAAACCTTGCCATGCAAACCCAATGCAACTCCTGGGATGATCAGTCCAACCATCAGCCGAACATCACCGTGCCTACTAAACCATGTCCTGAAGTGCCACATGAACATATTTTTTGAATGCTTCCAGGGATGGTGACTTCACCACCTCTCTGGGCAGCCTGTTTGAATGCTTGACCACTCTTTCTGTGAAGAAATTTTTCGTAAAATTCAGTCTAAGTCTAGTCTGTTTTGCCTGTGTCGGCAATTGCTGAGTGATCTCCCTGTCCTGATCTCCACTCACGAGCTTTTTCATTATATTTTCTCTCCCCTGTCCAGCTGAGAAGTGGAGTGATAGAGTGGTTTTGGTGGGCACTTGGCATCCAGCCAGAGTCAACCTACCACAGTAATCCTTGTCTCTAAGAGCTTTTCCCTTCCTAAGGCAGTGCCCAGACTCAGTGCACTGCAGATTCTTGCTCTTTTGGGCTCAATGAATATTTAAGTATTTTGTACAAAAGAGAACAACTTAATTCAGCTGTTTTACAAGAGTTCATTACTGGAAGTCCTTCAGGCTGGGCAGAGGATTCGTACTGTGCTCTTGCATAACAAGGAGAGGAAAGCAACATCATATGTCAATGTTGCTTTATTCCATGTTTCCTCATTTTATGGACATATATGTTTTGAAATTGTTCAGTAAATTAATTCCAAAGAGTGTTCATGGACATGAACACTGAGAAGTCCCTAAATCTGGAGAAGAAGTTGGCATTTAATGCGTATCTCTATTTTCAGTACTTCTCTTTGTTTATCATATAGTGGTTGCCTGATGTGACTTCCATTTCGAGTTCTCTAACTTCCCACCTGTACTGTTTAGTGAGCACAGGAACGTATCTCCAGGCCTGATTCTACTCAAAGGACCAAGCACAAGATACAAGAACTATGTAAGGATCTAGTGAATCGTAGAATCTTAGAAAATACCTGTGACCCTAGTTAATTGCTGGATATCTGCTTTTGTCTCCTGTTGTTTGCCAAGGTTGTATCCACGCTCTGTCAACTTACTGGAAGATTTAAATGTTTTAGGTCTTCTCAACTCTTTTTTATATGCCCAGGAAGCTGGACTGCGGCTTACTTTTCTATCTTTTGTTTCCAAAACCTGCATTTTACTTGTATTGTAAAACTAAATAAATTCCCTTTCAAGCTGAGATGTACATTTCAGTCCACAAAGGAGTTTAATAGCTCCTCTGTACTCTGTAACAGCAGGGTTATAAAAATGACACTGTAAGTGTGTTCAAGCCAATTTATCCATGGGTATATGTATGTATGAACACAGATTTAATAAAACAGTTTTATATGATTGCCAGAGGGTGTAATCAAGGGAAAAGTGACAGATGTGTCTCAAAGATACAATCTTAATAACCATAATTGGTAGTCAAAGCACAGGTTGAATACAAAGGTCTACCTGTGTCTCACCTAATGTTAGGCGCGTAAGTGAAGTGCCCAAGGGAAGAATCTAGGATCCCACTACAGACAATGGAAAAAAAGTAACATAAAAGCAGAGGAGTTCCTAACTGAGCAAACTGCTTGCTCTATTTATTGTCTATACAATTATATAATGTCATGGGGTCCAAATCTAGAATTTCAGTTAAACAGGAAATAATCTTTTTCTAAGGAACTAAATCAAAAGGAATCTAATTTCAACCTCTAAGTATTCTCTTAATAGCAAGTAAAAAGAGGTGAGAGGAAATTAATGAGGAAATATATATAAATTTGTATTAAAAATCTGTGCATTTTATGTAAATTTCCAAAATTTCAATTAAAAAAAGACAAATCCTGTGAAGGTTGGATTTTTTTTTTCTAAGTATATATTCCTTTTTCTGTGTAACAGAGGAGAAATACTCTTCTGATGTGATATGATTAACAAGGCAAACTAACAGATGCTACAATATTTCTTGGCTAAGCAGAGGTATATTCACCATTTTGAGACTGATACTGGTTTTCAACTCCATTATGTGTACAGTCAAAGGGCAGCAAACACTCTCACCCAAACCGCCCTGAATATTTGTTTCTATTTGTTTCATAGCACAGCAGACATTTAAGGCTGCCTCTTCTCAGGGTGAAACTGTGGGAGGCTGCTGAGCAAATCTAACAGTTCAGGAGTAGTTCCCCACATTTTCTTTAGACTTCCTCCACCTGTTGGCCAGTGATTTCAACCCTGTTTTCTGTATGCATTCAGGTGTCATCATTCATCACACCCATCTGAGGGCTGATAAAACCTCCCAACCCACTGGAACTTAAAAAACAATTTATCTTTTTTTTTTCTTTTTTTCTAGGCTAGTGAGTTAATGTGGTTAAGCTAATGGGAAGATAGTGGTGGAGGATATAACTGGGAGAGGAGAGTCAATGGTGGGATACTTGGGTGTAGCACCAAGCTGTTAAGTAGTCTAAAACCGGCTCATCTAACTTCACCCACTGCATAGCCATTATTGGAATAAACCCATGCATTTCACCTTCAATTTGTTTGTGAAAAAGCCAGAGGATAGGCCAGTATTCAAAGTATACAGGTAAGGACAATTGGATATATAACTCTGCCGATGTGAGACATGCAAAGCAATGTGAGGCATTACTTCTATTCTTCTTCAGCTTTAGCAGACTGAGGCATAGAGGAAAATCTCTAGTCAAGAAGGAAGGGATTGTGATGTCTTAGAAGAGGGAATTGTGCCGTGTTTGAGTGCTGCTCGGTTAGCAATTTGTGAGTATAAATATTGTTTGAAACTGAAGGTAATTATAGGATTTTTTTATGGTAGTATTTGCTGATTGCTAACAGCTACCAGACAACTGCCTGGCTGAGGGTTATAATTAATATAGCTCTAGCTGACCTCCAATGTAATCCTACATGGTCCTCCTCTTACTCACGCATATATTTGTCTTGCTCAGATGTCAAGAGATAGATTTCAAGATTTAAATACAGGAGTTTTCTTAGTCTAAATAATAAAGTTATGAAGGAAATCATATATACTGGCTGCCAACAAAACCAAGAGGACTGGACTCAGTAACACGAAATGTCCCTCCCATTTCTGTGTTTTTAAGACCAAAGGTATTGGTCTTTCTTGTCAGCTAAAGATTCATTTTGTACAGGAACTGCACCTGAAAATGAACACTGTCTATTTCACAGGAAGTGATCAAGAACAGCTCAGCAGCACATTCCTTTCTAGTCACTAAAGTCAGACAATGACCCATGCTTTAAAACTTGAAGCTTCGGTTCCTTTACAGAGCTCCTTGGTTTTGAAAAACATTTGATGACATATTCGAAACATAACTGGTCTTTTTTAGTTACAATTTGTAAACCTGTACTATAGTCTGTGGCCATGAATTTCAAATAGTCATTGCATGTTTTATGATAATTCTTTTTATTCACTATATTCTTGTACATGGTTTCTGCTTTTCAATTCTAGTACATCTAATAATCACATTATAAAGAGAATGTCTAGCCTATTGGATAGCCTAATCTATTTATTCACTAACTATTTATAAAACATTTTGTACAGCATAGGATGAGAATACTCAGTTTCTAATACTGAAAAAATTGCTAAATCAACTTTCGTTTTGATAGTGGAATTAGAATTTTTTCTAGCAGGCAGGCAAAATACAACAGTTTTAAGGTAAAAGCTGTTGGATCACATTTGCACAGATTAAAGTGATCATAGAAAACAACATAAACGCACTGATATAGATTTAATGTATAATGCACACTGAAGGTATATGTAGTAGCTGAATGCTGTATATGTAATGTATTAGATAGTAGTTACTAAAGTAGTTCACACCTATTTGGAAAACTTAACAATTCAATATTCTAATAATTTTTAAAATAATTTAAATAGAAATTGTATGATTTACAGTTTCTCAAAATGTAAACAGACTTTTTTTTTCTTAAATAACTAAGCTAAAAGGGAGGACAGTTGGTGTTGAGAAGGAAGAGGGACTGATTGTTATATAGGATTTTCCAAACTAAATCTGGCAATTCATCCATCTTGTTCTGTAACCTGCCTAAAGTAGTTACCAGTACCTTGTAGAATACTCATAGGGGAAGAAAGAAAAAAAAAGAAAATCTCAGGACACAATCCATTAGCCAATGATATACATTCAGTCAGATCCAGAGAGATGTTTTGCAAGTCTCACTTGATGTTAAGGTGTCTCCCATTTTTAGTTTACTTAAACTGCAGAAACTAATTTAAGGTCATTTATAATCTGTAAAAATTAGGTTTATCAAACAATACAGACTATTTCCATTTCAGATACATTTTCAGTGGCAGTCTTGTTAAGAATTCATTTCAGTGGCTGTCTGCTATCAGTCATGGACCTAGTTTAGTGCTCACCTTGCCCAACCTAATGCTCAGCAATAGTTTGCTGGTTATTAATTACAACTCCACAATATAGCAGGTGCCCCATGCATCTCACCCCATTTATATTCTGGTAGGTTGGTACACCTCATTCTCCTATGCACACAGCACCAAAGCAATTACTGCTAAAAGCAGGTGTATTATTCATTGTGCTATGAAAAGTTCTCTTTCTGGTAGAAAGGTAATGAGTACTTGAAAAGACTAATGTTTAATAATATTCTGTTAACAGATCATCTGTTAGAAATACTGATTAAAGGAAAGAGTGAATGCCAGATCCACATTTGGTACTCATTTGCATAGCTCTACCGAAATCAATAACTCTACATAGTAGTCTAAATATCCAAGTAAAAAGCACTGACCTCTAAGACAGACTCTGATCTCTGGTCATTGAGAAGCTTGCATGAGTTTTTGGCTGTCTCTGAAAGTACACTTGAATTTCCCCCAAAAGATAGTTAAGGATATTTTTAAAAAACATTAATTCTGAGAAGGAGCCTGAATTATGGAGCTGAGACTTGGATGCAGATACAAAACTTCTGGAATAATCACCATTCTCTAGATACCACAATTTGGAATGAGCAAGTCCTAGAGGAAAAAAAATTGATGACTAAGATGTAGAGAGTATCTCATCCTAGATGAGACTTACTTCAAAGTTCAGGTAAACTTAGATAATACAGCCTGATTCTTGTCTACTTCTGTATCTGTAATGTAACACTGAAACCCTAGAGAGATTTAATTCATACCCTGATTTAGACCACAAGTTTCAGTAAGGTCCCCTGAGGTGTGAGGACCTGACATTGGTCTATGTCAGTGCTTTGACTTTCATTTGAATGGAGTGTGGAGCAGGATACAAAAGTAAAAACCGGACTTGAGTTCAGGAGTATTATTGCCTGCATTCCAAAGGACCTACTTTTGAATTATCAAAATGGATGACGTTTATGAGAGGCCTCCCTTTTGATAACTGACAGGTTAGATTCTCTTTATGAACATGCACAAGGATTTAAAAGGGGACACTTCTTGCTAATATCCCTCTGAAAATGGAAAAATGTGAAAGTAGCAAAACCTGTAATTAAAAAGAAAAAAGAAACTGTAAAAAAAGTTAACAACAAGCAGAAAGATTATACAATGTATTGCAGGAATAGTCACAAGCTGATAAAACAGCTAAAAATGGATAATTTAAAGTATTGTTTCAGTTCCTGAAGGACTGTATTTAATTCCTTAGCTATATTCTTAGCTTTATTTTTGACTAGTGTGTTCCAATGTGACTCTAGATTAAAACATAACAAAATGCTGGACAGATTCTCAAATTTGCTATATTCACTTCTAAGTTGTGAGTACCTTGGAGACAATTTCAGAAATGTAAGACTGCACAAATATTTCTTGAAAGAAATGTTATTGCTGTGCTTTAGATGAAGCTGAGGAGGAAATTGTAAGTCCTGTGAATGGTTGATATACATTTACTTTCTTTTACCTGCAAACTTTTACTAATGTTTGTGATAGCTATGGAGGTGAGAAAGTTTGTTTATCAGGGGTAACTTAAAGACTGACTTTGAAAAGTGTGTGTCTGTAAGAAAGTGAAAAAGAAATTCTTGTGCTAATTTAAAACAGAAACATTTTCAAAGTTGACAGTGTTCCTTCCTGCTCTAGTGAACATTTATACTCAAGGGGAAGTGCCTGAATTTTCCATTTTTCCTTCTTATTCTCTTACCAGGGGGAATTTAAGAGACATAAATCATTTTTGTGTGCCTTTATGTAGCTTATTGGTCAATGCCATGGGAGCTTAAGATGGCATAAATCATTTTGTGGGTATTTATGCTGTTTATTGTTGAGAGTCAAGAATTTTGTACAAGTTCTACCAGCGACCTTCAAACAGAATAGATTTTCATGGCAGATTTTGGGGGAAATGTGAAGTAGCTGACAGAGTTTCTTCATGCAGGAAATATAAACAAATACCCAATGAAGTCCTCGGGATGCAAATGTTTTATAACATTGAACGGAATTACTCATGTGAGCAAAGTTATGCACATGCTGAAATGACTAAGGAAGCTAATTTGTCAAGCCCTTACTTTTACTGCAGTTCTGCCAACATATGCATGTAATTCAGTAATTTCCACATCTAACAGAGTCTGTGGAAGGAAAGCTCCCTGTCTTGTTCAGTGGGAGAAGGACAATTCCCAAGAGTGGTCATTTAGCATACTTGAAAGTCTGCTGTTTTCCTATATAGCCATTAAAAAAAGAATTTCTTGGTTACACAGGAAAAAATCCCAACAATTTTTCATATTCACTTCTGGACTTACACATTTTCTTCTTCTAAGGCAAAGCTTAACTTCTCATTTCCTTCAAATGTATCTACAAGGGAACATAGCCTCTAGAAAGAAGCAGAGAAAGAAATACATATAAGTGCATTTCTCCAGATTAGCATGAATTTTGGTTTAAGTTGCCATGTATTTCCAGGGGTTTCACTCTGTTGAAAATTTTTTAAACACCAGACAATTTTGTCAAAAACTAATTCGAAAGTTTTCTGAGGTAGGCACACAGTCTTAAATATACTCAGGCAACATCTGAGTTTACATCAAAGCTGGAAAAAAAGAAACAATTTAAATAATTATTTTTAAATCAATATGAGATCATTTAGTAAATTTTTGTGACAATTTTTCACACATATTTGTTAATGGTTCATAATATTTTAAAAAAAATGGAAGGGGAATATCTGATAACAGATTGATGATTATCAGATGTGTATTATTTGATTAACATTATTCAGTTTGTTTCCATGAAATCCACTTAAAATTCACATTTGGATGAATCTGTACTTCTAGGGACTTTTTTGGCCTGGGAAGATTATACTACCGTTGGATTCAGGCTGATGTTCATTAAGAGTTCTTCAGTTCTGCATCGCTAAGCAAAGGCTGAGGTGTCCAGTGTTTCTCCAAAAAAGGTTCTTCCTTACCTTGTTGCCAGTTGGGGGACCATTATGGAAAAATATCAGTAGTGTGTTAAAAAGAAATACAACTGTCAGAAGTGACAGAGGAGAAAAAGAAAGAAGGGGAGAAAGCTTCGCAATGCTTTGAAGGAAAAGGAAGCAAGCATAAGAAATAAAGGCTTTATAAGAAAATGTGATAGGGAACAGAAAAGAATAACACAGAAGCAAAGACAAATCAGCTATAATACAGGAACAGCAGTTCTTCTTAGTTGTTCTTTATGTTTAAGCTAAAAAAACCTGTTGTATGAACCTGAGTCAAGACTGAGCCCCAAGGTGGGGATACGTCTGAGTCATGTGTAATAATAGTTTGATACCGCATTGAAAAAAAGTATAATGTTCAGGCGGTTTGGCAAGGCCGTGGTGCTTTTCAATTCCTCAGTTCCCTCTTAATTCATTACAACTCTAAACACTTAGAAAGTGAGATTGTTAACCTGCACACCAACAAGTGACTGTGTGCATGACTGAATTACTGTGCTTATGAATCTTGGACAGTTATTTTTCCTCCTTCATTACATATAAATATTCAGATTTAAGGATGGCTGACAATACTAACCTTCTGGACTTTCTGTCTATTCTTTACCAAACTTTGATCATGCTTTAGCAGCTCCGCTGTGCAACCATTTAAGAAGACCTCTTCTGCATTTTACAGATCATTTCTCCAAAAGTCTTATTTAGCTTCCTAGAAACTGAGAGCAGCCTTCATCCATGGAAAGCAGCAGATGGGAAGTAAGTTGACTGCCAGTAGCCAGGGAGAGCTAAAGAGATATATAGCTCCTGAGTGTAATTTACTGAAGACAACTCTCAATGGTTTACACTAAAATTCTTTGTTTAACTACAATTAATGCTGAAACCACAGCTTTCACATGGCTGGGTTCTGCAGCAGCTATTAACATTATTATTCGAAAACACCAAGGGAGTAACACAGTGCTCTGTAAGGAATGATGCATCTTTCTTATAGTCTGTAATTCTAGTATTTCAAGATACTGGAGATCCCATTCAGGTACCTTAATGGTGTGGGCAGATTTTCAACAACTCTCAGTGAGAGTTGCAGGTTGCTGACAGAGCCACGGAAAATCCAGCAAACTTTGTGTAGGTATTCACAGAAGAGCAGCTACTTTGCAAAATGGCCATTAAATTTCAAATCCTGAATTTCTCCAAAACATTTGGACTCATTATACAAGCAGAAAGTTTGAAAATCCAAGGCAAAATACAGCCACAATGTTGCATGTCGTGACTCTGAGATGGGTTGAGAGTATCTGAGTTTGACCTTTCTCTGCCATGATCCAAGTACCAGGTTCAGGCATATGGCAGTTGGAGGATCCCTAGAAAGCAAAGATGCCAAGCACTTTGCTCAAGGCTGCAGAGGAAAACTCAGTGTAAGAATCTGGAACAAGAAACATCTACCTATTAAAAAAAAAAAAAAGAGAGAGATCTGACTAACTGTCCTTTCACCTGTCCCTTTCTGTGTCATCAAAGGCCATCTGTGACATAAGGCAGATGCTTTTACACCCACTGAGAAAGCCAGATGCAGAGAGTAATGAATAATACATCATTTTTTTTATAAAGAACCATACTCCACCAAAGCATTTAAAAAGACTATTTGATTAGTGTTCACAACAGCCCTGTGAATTAGACAAGAAATACCATAATTATTACTTGACACATGGTAAATGATTTGCTCTGTGCCACAGTGGGGAAGTCTGTATCAGGATTAGGAGGAAGAAAACATGTCTTTCCTGCTTTGTTCTTTCTAGCCTTCTATTCAGTTCATTAGATGAAGCAATGCTAAATTTTGATGTCCTTAAACTTCATAAACCTCATCAGAAAATGGAAATCTTCCAAATCCAGCCTGAATAGTCAAACAGAAACGAACATTAATCAAGAGCAAGGAATCTTTGTATCTACTTATAAAGACTCTGAATTTAGCTCTTTGAGAGGACTGTTCCCTGCAGCAGCTAAGATTATGACCACATGGTGTAGCCTAATGAGCATCATAAACCAGTAAGCAAAAGGCTGCTGCAGAAGTGCAGGGAGCAGTCCTACCTACACTCCCTTTGCAGGGGTCTTTCTTTCCAACATCAGGAATTTCTTTAAGATCTTAATTTCCCATAGGTTTTTTTCTAACTTTTTTCCTTTGCCACAAAGGACTTCTACTACCACTGCAGTTACAAGTTCTTCTTTTCTCATTTGTCTTTCAAAGCTTTGTCTTCTCTAGTCCACTTGGTGTATATTTCGTTACAATGATGGGTCACAGAAAGTTAATAAAATGCTACATTGCCTGCTTTTCACAAGGCATGATGTGTAGCATATTCATTCAGGAGCAACATAAGCTTTAAATGTCAGCATTGGCTATTGTAAGAAATAGGTTTCAATGGTAGTATAGATTTTTTTTTAACTCAGAGGAGGATTGTTTGACTTTTTTCCTCCCTTCCCTGCCAGTTCATGGCACTGCTTCCTGTATAATCATTAACTTTTTGGCTCTTTTCAGGAACTGATAACAGTTCATATTTGAAACATTTACATTAGAGATAGGTGAACCAATGCATCTAAAATAACAAGGACTGCCTAGGTATCTACCTTTCTTGCCTTTTGTGATTTTATTATTTTTTCATTTCTGCAATGACAGTGCACAGTCAGGGTCAGACTGCTAGAATTATTATAAGAAAAAAGTGCATCCAGCCCTGAAACAAACATTATTTCTAGTGGTATTTCCCAATTGTCAAAGAAAGAGAAAAAATTTCACAGCAAGGCTTATTCATGTAATATATCCAGTTCAATACTGGAGGCCCATGGTGCTCCCAAATAACATCATATAAACATTCTTGCTGTGAAATACCTTTATAGAAATACCACTGTTTAATAAACAGAACCAAAGATATTGTGAGGTGTGCAGACAGAAGGAAAAGGGAAAAGAAGTCCAATAATATCAGCAAATAATATTCGTAGCTAATTGTCATGGTTTAACCCAGCAGGCAGTTAAACACTACACAGCTGTTCGCTCACTCCCCTCCTAGTGGGATGGGGGAGAGAATCAGAAAAAAGATAAAACTCATGCATTGGGATAAAGACAATTTAATAGGACAGAAAAAGAAGGGAAAATAATAATAATGATAAAATAATATATAAAACAAGTGATGCACAATGCAATTGCTCACCACCTGCTGATGGATGCCCAGCCAGGTCCCGAGCAGCAGCCGTGGCCAACCGCCCCACAGTTTTTGTTCAGCATGACACCATATGGTATGGAATAGCCCTTTGGCCAGTTTGGGTCAGCTGTCCTGGCTGTGCCCCCTCCCAGCTTCTTTTGCATCTCCAGCCTCCTCACTGGCAGGGCAGTATGAGAAGCTGAAAAGTCCTTGATGTAGTTTGAGCACTGCTCAGCAACAATTAAAACATCAGTGTGTTATCGACATTATTCTCATCCTAAATCAAAAACACTGTACTATACCAGCTACTAGGAAGAAAATTAACTTTGTCCCAGAAGAAACCAGGACACTAACAAAGAAAAAATAATATTATTCACATTACTAGTAGTCATACGATAAAACATTCCCTAAACTGTCATAGAATGTCCAGTCAGGCCTTGGCCACTAGGACTAAAAGGAATACACTGAACAATAAAGTTTAAAATTCAAGATGTATAATTTCAAGATGTAAAATGAAAAAAGGCCGAAAAGAAAGTGTTGGCCTGTTTGTCTGCTGTTTCAATGAAAGGCTGTGCACAATATAGCATAGCAATGCTTGCACTAGCTCCAAATGAACAGACTGGTAGACTGGGTTACAATCAATTGATTTTGCTTCCCTAAACTTTAGCTAAAGGGGTAAGAATATTTTCTTCACATTAGGACATTATACGGAAAGAAACCCCCGCACGGCCTATAACTGCGATTCACGAAGCTTCTCTTTACAGGTTCTTTCTTGCTACAAAACTAGATCACATCTCTTTAAGGGAGCATGTTAAAAAGCACATATATATACTCTAAGATGGTCCTTCTGCAGCTGTCCCCAAACTTAAACCATAAAGGAAAACTACTAGCAAGGAGAAACTAGTGAAACTCTAATACACATTTCTCTGTTTTCATTTCTTTCTGAGCTCTTGAATCTCTTCAGATTAGGTTAGAGTCCACTGGAGGAGGATAGCTGAGTCAGATTAATGTGTACTTCAGTGAGAACCTCATCACAGTACAAAACTCACAGCCTAAAAGGTGCTTTGCACCATATCTGGGGATGTGTGCACACTTCACTGCCAGCCTGTGCTTCCCAATCAGAAACTCTGCTCTAAAAATGTCAAGACATTCTGTTACAAGATACATCTTTATGTCTGAAGTCTAATATCCATTAGTCCTAACTCATTCTGCCTCTGTTGTCCAGGAAAAAAAAAGAGCTTTATCTCTGCAAGCCATCTGGATCTGCCAGCCAAAATAGTTCCCTTTACTCAGTCCATGTAGATCTACATGCATTAACAGAGTATATATACTTACTTCTATAGTTACAGTTCCCACACAAATATTTCTAAAGCTAAGATTTTAGAGGGAAATAACTCAACTATTTCTCAAATTATGGTAACAAGGGAGTTGTGGAAGGGTTCTAAGGAAGTAAAAAGTTCTTATGTTAACCAATGTCAGAGGCAAACAGACATTTCAATTAGATCTCTTGGAGGAACTGTGCTGCTGTCAGCAATTAAAGGTGTTTAGTTGTTCACTGGCTCTCAAAAAACACTTGTGTCCAGGATTTATACACCTTACTCACAGTTCAGGGGAAATGATCTGCAGTGAACTGTTTCCTGATTATTATAGACTGCAATAGCAGTGAAAGGACTGGTGATAGACCCCCAAAGAGTTTATATTTATAGGGAAAAGAAAAGGAAAAGAAGAGGGAAGAGAAAGAAGAAAAAAGGTGAAAAAGAAAAGGAAAAAGGAAAAGAAAAAAAAAGAGAAGCAATTTTTTTGTTGTTTTTGTTAGAAAAAGAAGAAATTATATCATTTTACAGTACCATCTGGTATTTTAGATGAGTAGCAATTAAAGAAAAAACTCAAGTTTAAGCAAACTTTGGGGACCAACATTTCCACACACACAAGTCACTTCTGTGAGAACTCAGCAGCCATTTAGGTTTCTGTGTAAAAGAAACTGAAAATAAAACCAAGAAGCAGAAGCAAACCCCTTATTATTCAACATTCTGAGATCCTTTGTAGAGCAAATCACTGCAACCTGTATCAAACTGGTAAACTTGGCATCCATTCTGTGATACATGGGACATGGTTTAGTAGGCATGGTGGTGTTGGGTTGAACATTGGACTGATGATCTTAGAGGTCCTTTCCAACCTTAATGATTCTATTCTAGTTTTCCTTTCATTAAAAAATAATCCAGCCACCAAGCCAGGAAACATGAAATTAATTATTACTCCACCCTTAATTGGTTTAGTGGTGGACTTGGTAGTGTTAGGATAATAGTTGGACTTGATGATCTTAAAAAGTCTTTTCCAACCTAAATGATTCTATGATTCTACATTAACCCATTCTTCACTACCAAATGAGATGCAAAATTGTGATAAATGGCTTCATCAGCTGTAGTTAGTGTAAAATTCCATTTCTGCATTTCTCTCATTTTCCCTTTCTTATTCCTTCATTCTGTTTAGAAACAGAATTTTACTTTTTTTCTCTTTCAGGTGGAGAAAGTTGGACAAGTGGTTAAGAGAATGGCATTTAAATGTCAATGTCTCTGTCATATTTGTTTCCTGCCCAAGTGAAAGAGTGTCAATTACAGAGGTGCAAAAGCATTCACTCTTTTTCTCTCTTCAACATATCTATAAAAAGATGTCTTAGATGGGCTTCTTCACTGTGGTTTTTACAGATAAGTTTCCTAGGACCCCTGATTTAAATTTGAAACTTCATGATGACATGAATTTTCCTGATTCATCTCACACTATCATTGATAAAATAAGGGTCATTTTTCTCACACTCAGGAATTATTTTGATTATGATTTCTAGTAAGGCTCAGGCAAAAAATCATGAATCAGACAGGAAAAAAGTATTGTAAGGTTGAGTTAGAAACCCTAGGATAAAAACACATATGAACACAGAGGATTCTTTGCCCTCATTGTTTTTTTGAGATTTGTAAGCATGCAGGTTTCTCTGTAACCATGAAAAGCAGAATGTCATTAAATGAAAATGAAATTTTCCATTTATCATATAAATCCTACAAGCTGCAGCATCAGGTAAAGTAAATAGGACTTTCACAGAGTAGCTGGATTAGTCAATAATTTAATTCTGAGAGACCAATACACCATCACAGGCAAAAGAAATCCAATTTCATACACAGTTATTTTTGCAAAATTTCTGATACATTTAGCTTCTCTCTCATCTCTTCCTTCATCAAAACCTTCCAACTTTTGGCCATTTCAATGGGAGCTGAATGTTGTAGACAGACACTTATGAATATCCTGACTCAAAATAAGTATAAATTGCTTATGAAAACTATTTCATTATAAACAGTTCAATTGCTCAATGATTGTATCTTTTCAAGATGTTTTTGCACATCCTTTTAGAACAAAACATTCATTATTTACACTTGTGTTAACATGAATGATTTATATTTCATAACCTTAGACGACTTCACAGCAAATATATATTAGACACTGACCTAAAGTCAAAGATAGATCTTTGATCTAAAAGTCAGATAGAGGAAACTTACAGCATTTAAACTAATCTTTGTATTGAAATATCTGCATATGTAAATATTTAGCTTTAAAATATTGTATGTCATTGGTGAAAATAAGAAGCAAATGTTATGAAATTGTTCTTCCAACAGCCTAAACATTTTCATTCATTCCTAAGACACCCTAACTCTCCCAGATAAAGTATTTTCAAAAAGAATCTGCTTTTGTCTCCAAAAGTGCAAATAATTACATCAGGGAGTTGGTAATTGACTTTAAACAATGTTCTAGCTGTACAGTGTAAATGACTAGGGTGATAGCAGTTCATCATATTTCATTTCATAGAAACTGGGGAAATCTTCTGCTATGGCATAACGGCATGTCAAATTTCTAACCTAACAAGCATAATGGCATGTCAAATTTCTAACCTTCAAAAAGGGGAAAAATATCTCTTGTGCTGCCACAGAACTATCATGATGAGATCATCTGACTTTCCAAAATATTTTAAAATATTTCTTTTTAAAAAAATAATTAATTAACAAGAAAAATATTATTCAGTAGTAATTACAAGAGCAGCCTACAATTTCCCAGAAAAGAGCTCAATTATCAAGTAAGCCTTAACCATCTCTCTGAAAGAAAAATGTCATATTTCACCCACTGAGTAATAATTATCATTGTGATTTTATTCTAGTCTTCTGTTAAGAGAAATAGAACAAAACCTATGTGAGACCAAGGCAGGACCATATAAATAGTCCAACAGCACAGATTATGTTTTATTTCTCTTTATATGTCAAAAGAAAAGCTTCCTCCTAGAGCAAATTATAAGCAAAAGGCAAATCATCACTGAAAAATGAATCTCTGAAGAAGAAACTTAAATATAATTGTGAAGATAGAAGTTTCAAAAAAATCTGTCCTATTTCCCAATTTTTTACTTGTTTTTTTATTATTATTATTTTGCTTCTCTACATAAAAGTTCTTAATAAAAAGATCATGATCTGAATCTCTGAGCTGTCCAAATTTTATTTCAAAGATCTCTACAACTCTACAACTTCTAGGGGTGGTTCTAAGTAGAATTAAGCTTATGCAAAATTAAAGGCTGTTATTTCTTTTACTACACAGATTAAAATCACCAATAAACCCAGGTTAATCATTACTGCTACCTCATTTGACTTTGGAAGATTAATAAATTAAAAAAACCCAAAACAAAACAAAACAAAAAAAACCAACACAACAAAAACCCTAGCCAGAACATATTTTGAAAAAAAACAAACCAAATTTCTCAAAGTCCCTGTCTTTGCTCAGTTAGAAGTCTGTAGCACATTTATAAATCAAATATCACAAATAAGGTTCATTTTCTTTTACATCTTTAATGTAACATCATATATTTGTAGAAATTAACATGAAAGGATCTACCATTTTTAAACTGTTAAAGTAGTTGCCTGGTATCCTTAGATGATGTTTGGAACCACCAGAGTCAAAAATAGTTAGGCCACAGAATACCAGTTGCTTGCCTCCTTAACTCTTCCCCCTCTTCTTCTCCTACGTTTTCTTGCTTCCCTACATACACTTCTCCCAAAGCCCCAGGCATTTCTCACACTTAAATTTTTCTGAGTCCCATTAAATGCAAGGCAAGCCACTATTCTTTTTTTTTTTTTTTTTCCCCACCTTTTAAACTTTCCCTCTTCTAGTTTTTCTTTCTAAGGGGAACAGTTACAGCTTTCAGTTCTGTGAAAGATCATGAAAAGCTCTTTTCATTAAAATAAATTATTCTTATTTCCTGAAAGTTTTTTTCACATGAAATCACACTGCTTTTGTGGATTAACCATATTCAAGAATGAGCAGCAATAAACTACAAATGAAATTTTATGCAAAGTATGCGAAGATTCAGGCTTTTTTTTTTTTTTTTTGCATATTTAGTTGGTGCTAAGTGAATGAAATACATGCAAATTCTGAAATCTTCCCTTGTTTCTGGTGGAACAACTGAGATCTACATGAAACCAGGTTCCAAAGTGAAGATATGTATAAATCAAGTATTTTATGGTTTTCAAATCTGGTTCATGATTTTTGCTTAGTTTTTGCAGTTGTGTCTCATTAGGCTACTATGTTTCCTCATTCATACATTATCTTCCACATGATAGGTTTTTCCAAGGAACCTCTGTGGTATTCTACTTTCACTAAAAATCTCTAGAGTTACGAGCAGGGAACAGACTCCTCTTATCCTGCACGGAGCATGTTAAAGGTGTGCAACACAAACCCAAATACAAGCTTTTAGATTCATGCCAGTGATATCAACTGGTCCTGTGGCTAATGCAGTATCACCCCACCATGGGTCCTTAGTGACAGCCCTCTTACTATTTATCACCACACCCAAATCCAGGGCTATGGGTAGGTAACATGGCTGGTCTTTGTGCAATGCCTGTAACCATGCTTAGGGTTGATTCACATCACCTTGTGAGATACCCCAGACAAAATATCCCAGACAAAATATCCCAGGCCATGTGTCCAAACCTTTGATAACATATACCTTCCAATACTTCTGCTCCAGGACACTTATCACTTATCCTGGATTTTGTGTCTTTCCCTACTCTTTCCCCACTCTTTTCCCATTTTTGAATGATAGAGAGAGAGAAAGGAAACTCATATGGCCCAATTGCCCTGAAGCAATTACTCTGGGGGGGGGGGGGGGGGGGGGGGGGAAGCCTGCTAACTCTTCCAAATGACAAATTATCAAACAAAAGAGAATTAGACATGTTCACAGTATGCACAGCTTTAACTCCCCTAACAATTTTTTAATTTCAGAATTTTTTCTCTCAAAAGATCACCATGTTAGACATGGGAGCAAATTCCCCTTCACTCCCATCCAAGAATACTGTGTCATTCCACCCACAAAGCCACAATCTTGTTTTTTCTCACCAAAGTCTCCTGAGATTCTAGGTGAACTGCTTCTTACTGTCTTTCATTTTCTTCAGTTTTCCAAGCTGACTCAAACACTCTAACTACAAATACATGAAGCAGTTATAACACTGTTGGCAGTTTCAAAAAGCAAACACACATTGCTGTAAAAAAAAGGGAAAATACTATCAGTGAATGTGGGCAGGTTTTTCCATCTTTAATATGTTTGGAGCCATAACGTTCCTGCTGGAAGCCTAGGAAATCCTGGGCCAGTCTGTCATTAATTTGGATCCAGCTATGAAGACAGAAAAGCAGTGGCAAATCACAAATCCCAACAGATCTACAACCTGGAATGACACATATTATGCATTTGTGAGTTGTATATCTCATTTCTCCATAGCATGCTCCTTTGCAGCCAATGAAGTCTGCATGTTGACATGAGAACATGTTTTATGTCACCAACATCACATTCATTCCATGTTTTCTGAATTGAGATAGATAACACCCACCCACCCCTCTCACCTATTTTCTTTATAAAGCTGGGGCTGAGCCAATCTAATCAATGGCTATGTTCTTATACACTATAAAACTTGGCTGATGTCATACATGCTTTCCTTTATGCTATAAACTGTCTTTTACAACATTATCTTTCATACATATTATGCGTGCAAGAGAGAAGAGTGATGGCAAGAATTAATAGCAGCCAACATTTTCTTTAAAAATATATAACTGCAGTTAATCCCACTAAGTCAGCACCTAGCTCCTCCCCAAACTACTGATGCTATAAATCACCTGTCTGTCTCTGTACAGAATTGACTGAAAAGAAATTAGTGTAAAAAATTGTATGATGGCATTGATATCACAGACTCTATAGTAGTGTTATATTATTTTCACCAGACTTCATGTCGGTCAAGACTTAAAATGCTTTTCTTTATTCTTCCTCCAACTCAGAATGTAATTTTTCTTTCACTTAATGCAGTTTGTTTTCCTATGTCATCACCTAATTTGTGTACAGCATATATTTAAATCTCCCAGTTATACAGTAGTTCCTAATAGCACACTGCAACCTATGAGATCTTAGTAAAATACACTTATATCAGAAATGTACCGATATGAATTTTCTTGTATAAATATGTTTATGGCTTATGTGTGAATTCTATATGCAAATGCATGAAAATTATTAAAATACTGCAAAGTATTTGCTTTAGTAATATTTGTCTCATTCCTAACATTGCAATAAGTGCTTTTTCCTTCTTCTGCATTACAAAGGATCAATGTTTAAGAGGACAGAGTTATTATTTACTGAGCCTGTGCTTATAAAGTGTGTGTGTGTGGGGGGGGGGGGGGGGAAGTACTTACGGAAGTACTTCATAGTACTTAAGTCTTTTTATTGGATGTCTAAAATGGAAGGTGTGGCTCATAAGACTGCAGCCTCTACTAAGCTCCACATGGGACCCCAGTTCTATTTTCTTTAAACATTTTTTAATCATAATTCATAGGGATTGTTTTTGCCTGAAAAATTAAGATATCAGCAATATGATATTTTTATTAAGGGTGTTTAATTTCTGAAATAACTTTTTTAGCTTTTCCTCCCTCAAAAACACAAATAACTGAAATAAAGTATTTATTCAGTCAGTAACAGAAATATTTTTGTTTGGAAATGAAAGTTTCTGCAGTCTGCCTTTGTGTGTTTCTTTTAGTCTTTTTAAACATAACTCTGAAAACTACTACCAGCAGGCATTATAAACTATGGAATACAATAAATCAAGAGTATAACAGTGGTCTCACAGCTTGAACATGGAAAATTATGTCATCCAGATAATGTAAATAGATTGAAAGTAGCACCAGACACAAGGAACATCACTGCAGGATAGTAATTATCATTTTAAAGGGCAGAGATGCATTATTTCTGCTGGAGGCAAGATCTTTAAAGTGATCTGTCAATACCAAAGAACACATAAGAAAGATTGTTATTTCTTCCCTCTGTCAAAAAGCTGGCTGAAACAATTGTCACCAAACTGGTAACAAATTGTCCTGAAGGAACATGACACAGTGGGGTTTGGTCTTCAGACCTCTCCTTCGAAAAATATGACATTTTAATTGCTGATGTAAAAAATTCTGTGGGCAAAAATGAAGAGGCCCTTGCTATGTTTTCATACAGAACACACTCTCACTCTTACAGGAGTATGTAGCATTGAAATGTATATTTAATCTAGTCTAAACCCAAGGAATTAGTATTGCAATACTACCAAAATGAAACCAATTCTTTCTGATGTTTAACCATTAAAATCAGTCAAGTTACCATATTCCCCCAAAATTATTTTCTTTTTTTTTTTTTTTTCCCAGTGGAAAAATCCTTCGAGCAGCTCCATGACTGAGTGGCTATTCATAGAAAAGTTCTCCTCAGAATGAATGGGACTATTTGCAGTTATCAAACCACTGTAGAATATTACAAAAGTCATTGCTAACATAGAAAAAGTAAGAGAAATTGTTGATTTTAAATAAAGCAATGATACAGGTTTTATATGTTACGTATATACGTATATATCCACATACATATGTAAGTCAGCAAGGTTATGAGTTAGAATACTTGCATAAAAAATGACAGAGAAACCAGCAACAAATTTATGCCTGTCATCAAATTTGTTAATATAAAAATACACTGTAGTCAGACTCTGGTTCATAAGTTTCTTTAAAGATATGATTACTTCAGATCTGAAAGTGAGGTCTATGCTATAGAGTATTTAGAGAAGATAAGCAGAACAGAAAATGGGAAGGTGATGAAGAAAATTATAATTGGGCACCTCTGCCCGTGTGGTTACAATAGGACAATGTTTCCTTTGTGCATGAAGGGATACTTTTAAGACAAAGAAAAATTGTGTATTATCCTTAGTAAGAGAGGTCTTTGCTGCAACATGTAGGTATGTATCTCAGATTATTTAGACCATTCTTTCAAAGGATGTTAAATTTATCTTATTTATTTGATGTGACATGTAGCAAGTCATTCTAGCATTAAGGGGGAGAAGAACCAATCCCACATTTAAAAAATTGCTTGCCTGGACATCTCCTTTAAAACCAAAGGATGTATTGAATTTAAGTCCATGCAATTCTGTTAATATGTTCTGTACTTCCATTTAAAAACAGGTACATAGGAAAAAAAGAAGACAGTCATTTTGGTTTTGTTTTTTTATTAAAGCTGTATGGGAAGCAGAGAACAAACCATTTGTACTCAATAGTGTAAAAGACCCATAAATGCAAGCAGCCAGGTGTAGCACTGAGCAAAAGAACCTGGGTGTAGGAAAGTCTGGAAAAAAGAAAGAATGGAAAGCTGATGGCTGGTAGAAAAGTCTTCTTCTCTGGCCAGTTTTTTTTCAGCCAATATTACAAAGCATTGACAGCATTGTCCTTTTATATGACGTTATCAGAGGCCTGCCCCAAAGTCCATTGACTTTTTCTCCATTAATTCTGGTAGTCTTCTAGGATCAGACCTAGTTGTCCAAAAGTGTTTGTTTGCCCTGAAAACACAGCAAATGTATGCATAAAAATTTAAAAAAGAAAAAATAATGATTAAAAAAGAGAAAATGTAACAGACAAAAAAATTAGCTAATGTAGCTAATATTTCTGTGAACCACTGTTCCTCCTAGCATACCATGGAAATGAACTAACTGAAAATTATAATTTTTTAAAAACCATGTTGGTGAATATTTTTATATATATATATATATATCAATAAAATATAAAAAGACAGATTATTGAAACTACTGGGTGATGTATGATAAAATATTCATACATTAATTAAGCATAATTAACATTAAAAAATAGACATCATTTAGATGTTAATTAATTCTTGTTTCCCTTATCTTACAAGAGCATATGTGGCATGTCTAGCAGCAAAAAATGTTATACTGAAATGTCCTCCAGAAAGAAATATATTTTAAAAAAATACACATATGCTCAGAAATGTTTTCTAAATACACTGTCCATTCTAAGAGCTAAAAAACTTAATATGTAATTGTTGTTATATTTGGAACAATGATAAGTGTATACAGGAAAGGACATGAACTTCAGTCTCTAAGAGATCAAAGGAAAACCTGTCTATTCAGTCCCCAGATACTAGTTTGTAGCTGTACCATGACATTGTTTTCATCCTAAATCTTTTTTAAAAGCTATTTCTATTGCTGCCATTTGTGCTGTCTGTCACAATGGAATAATGCTCACTAGGAAGTCAGGGCTCATGAAGCATTTACACTTTCCCACAAAGAAAGTTAAAATAAACAACCTGCTATAGGCATTATGTTTTGCTTTCTCAGACTGGAGTTTGGAAAGAGATTTCAAAAATTAATTTAAACTGAGATCTGTAAATAAAGTAAATAATTTTGAAACTTCTTAGCTTCTCAATATTTACTTTAAAATAACAAACTGAGACAAATAACATTTTCAATCACAGCCCCTTTCCTTCCCCTGCAAAAAAAACACAGCTATTTTTTTCTGAAGGAATCTACTGGCCCTAAACTTCCTGAAACTACTTGGATCGTATACTGATTCTGACAGTTCTCAATCCAGATTACCGGTTAATACATGGAAATAGCATTCTTATAGTTTATATTTCCAAATCTATATATACAACAGAGATGGGCAGAAAATAGGTGATGTTCTTGTTTTATCTACTCCAAACTGTCAGGTACCTGAAGAAAGGATGGTTTGAAATAAGTTTAAAAGGTAAGAATCCATTATATGTAGGTAAATTTTAATTATGCATCTTAATTAAAAATCATCAAGGGCTTTGACTACTCTGTGATCACATCCTTAGTTCAGACAAGATTCTTATGAGACATTTACTTTTGTTTGATGTCAATGATTTCACTATTATTCTTAAGGCTTGTTATGTGCTTAAATAGTTTATTTCTGTAAGAATAGAAGCATTTCTTTCATGGAAATTTTTAATTCAAAATTTTCAACCAGAATTTTGCACAGGACTTTAGGGACAAAACACATAAATAAAATAAACTTTAAAAGTACCATAATTCAAGATGTTTCATACAAGTTGTAAGAAGTGGGCTATCCACCAGGAGCAATGTAAGAAAGAGCAGGCACAGAACGTATTGGTGTCTCATAAAAATAATTAAACTTCAGGGATGGCAAAGCCATGGATATGTGCAATAACGCCACAATGTATTTTATATTCAATGCAGATTTAAAACATGAAATGTGGTCAGATGAAATATTTCTTTTTAACCTTGAGGTCTGAAAAATGATAATTCAACTTGATTACCATTTCTCTGCACACTGTATTAGGCTACAAGCCAGATATTTTATATTAAATGAGGCCATATTTGCATAAAGTTGTCAGGGTTTTTTTTCCGGAAGGGGGTTGGAGGAGTACATTCTTAGGAAATATTGTGTATACAGAAAGAAAGGAATGTATTTAGCATTTTGAAAGTCTATTTGTGTTTACAACATGTAAAATACTCTAAAAAATGTCATTTTTTTTACTCTTTTTTTCTTATCTGGAACATTTGAAAGCACTAATTTTTTGTGACAATTCAGGTTGAAGAAAAAAAATCAGTATTAAATGACACTTCTTTCTTTCCTGCTGTCCCGTAGTAATCTTTCTTATTAATCAGTGTTTCAAACAAATTGCGGTTTGATACAAAAGAGAGCTGAGAAAGTAATTTTAGACAAACCACCACAGAGAGAGACTTATAAGTGCCACAGAATGAGCAGAACATCTGAACACAAAAGTGGCCTTTCTAATATAATTTATTACAGAGCACTTGGGAAAGTTAACATGAGGGAACATAAAAATTGCTGCAAGTGAACAAACTAGTGACCCAGTATATATGGCATTTTCTCCCTGACAGTAATGAGAAGCAAAGACTTTGAAGTCTTTTCTTATTTTTTCCCTCTCTTCTCCCTTCCCTTCCCTTCCCTTCCCTTCCCTTCCCTTCCCTTCCCTTCCCTTCCCTTCCCTTCCCTTCCCTTCCCTTCCCTTCCCTTCCCTTCCCTTCCCTTCCCTTCCCTTCCCTTCCCTTCCCTTCCCTTCCCTTCCCTTCCCTTCCCTTCCCTTCCCTTCCCTTCCCTTCCCTTCCCTTCCCTTCCCTTCCCTTCCCTTCCCTTCCCTTCCCTCCCCTCCCCTCCCCTCCCCTCCCCTCCCCTCCCCTCCCCTCCCCTCCCCTCCCCTCCCCTCCTGTAAGTTTACCTAGTGTGATATGTGGGTCATTATCAAAATGTACTCCTCTCTCTCTTATTCTGTCCTCTGCAAAAATATTTACTTGCACTTTACTAATTCAGAGTACAACCACCTTTACTTTGTTTGTGTGTGGGACCTAAGCTATTGAGTGCCCAAAACCACATTCTGAATACTCTTGCTTCTTTCTTGAGCAGAGGGTAGAGTCAGATCCCTGCCAAATTATCCTGCATTTCTGATACCTACAAATATCTCAAAATGCATTTCAAAGTTCCTTCCTTATCCATAACAATCTGGTTTGTTCTGTAATGCCTTTCTCCTCTGATGCCAAGTCAATAATGGCTCCCAACAACAGTAGGCAGTTTCATGGCCTTTCCCCACCCAACTCAGTCTAATTCTTTTGATTTCAGAGATAAAACATTCAGCTTCCCTTTGCTTATGACCAACTTTAAAGACTTTATATATCTTTATCCCTTTAGGATGTAATATTTTTATTAGGAGAATTTACAGACAAGGTAAAAAAAAGATAATGTTGCAGCCTTCTGGAAGACACTATCTACACAAACAGTAGACTAAAAGCAGGAAAGGAGGTTGCGACTTAAATCAAAACAGAGATACCACTTTTAAAATTTACCTCTGGTCACTATGTACAGCTGACTGTCCTGTCCTTCCAATTTGTCTTACTGCAACTTATCTATGAGAGTATTTAGTTGTACCTTTATTGCTTCTAAATATTGCTTCCTTTTCTTTCAGTTTAATCAATCAATTTATATGCTGCTCTCTTTTGCCAAAAGCAAATACCAATTGTTGCCCATTTAGATATCCTTCACTTTGTCCCTTCATTGCTGCTCTCAACCTATTTGTGAAAAATGTATTGCCATGCCTTACAAGAATCACCTTAGAAAATAGTATTTCATGTACTACATTCGATCCTAAGAGATAATGAACAGTAAAGAAGAAATAAAGAGTAACCGCTCTTTCTCTGTGTTTTCCATTAAGAATCCCAGACAAAGACCTAAATCAATAGGCTGCCCTGATAAGGTAAACTGAAAATATTTATGCCTTCCAGGGAAGAATTAAGATATTATAGTAAGTAATAGAACTACTACCATGGATAAACACAGAGATTAATAAACCTCTCTGATTCAGTAACACATTCTGCTATGGAACAATTTGGCATAGCAGTACTGATGATTAAAGCCCAAAGGACTAAAACCTCAATTTCTCAATGTCTGATGTAAGAGGTCTTAATGTCACCTGGTTGTCACAGTGTGAAATGGTCACTTCCTAAACATCATGCCCAACAGAGGACCCACAACTGGGTGCTCAGCTATTGCCGTACCCCAAAGATCAC
Source organism: Pelecanus crispus (assembly GCF_030463565.1). Lineage (NCBI taxonomy): Eukaryota > Metazoa > Chordata > Aves > Pelecaniformes > Pelecanidae > Pelecanus > Pelecanus crispus. The sequence continues at coordinate 98,252,403 of NC_134644.1, read as the reverse complement.
GCGTTGTGGGAGAAAATCTCAGGCTTCTCTGTGAGAGAGCTCAGCCTATGCACAGGGCACACACCAGGCTCTTCACAACAACCCATATCACCATCACATTAAAGACTGTCAGAAATGAAATGATGCAGAGAGATCCGTGTGCCTAGAGCTTCATTCCGGAATCCCGCGTGAACACACACATTACTCCTTATGAGACAGCATAGTTAGAAACTACTAATCAAAAATAGGCATTCAGCTGAAATATTAATATTGTTGCCTGAGATGAGAAAATGAATTTTGGACTCCTAGGTTCAGACATTCTAACTGAAAGAATATGCACCATGTGCAGAACAAAGACTGCACAATTAGTACCTACACAGACATGAATGAAGCTGCTAATGAGAATCCTACCAATTAGGCCACACTGAGATGTCTCAAAAGCAGGGTAATATCCTTTGAATTTACTCTTCAGTGGCTCAATTGTGTACAGTAAAAACTCAGATTTAGTACAGTGAGTTCTAAAGAGGGAAATTAATTCCCTATATATTTTCCAGTAAAATTAACATACATAACACCACATACAGAGTCCACAGTGTGGCTAGGTTTTAATGTCTACCGTTTAGCTCAACAGCAGCTAATTTTAGAATCAACATAGGAAACATCTGCCTAAAAGAACTATTTTGCCCAACTTGAAGAAATAAACACAGTATTTGAGAAACTATATGCCCTAGATAAGTACATGCCATAAGCTTAGATTTTATACAAGTTGAAGATATGTACTTAGCACATATTACCTGATTTTACAGCAATTTAGCACTGCATATGAGTACAGGCTTGTGTTGTAAATTTATAGCAAATTTGTGGAAAATTTGTTTTACAGGTAATGGTAGGAGGACAAACATTCCATTATAGAAAATGAGTCTGCAAAATCATGCTATTCTACAGAAACACTGCTTGGCAGAACACCCCAAATCCTATAATTTCCTCTTTATTTATTCATTTAAACATAAGAATTAGAAAAGCTTAACAGAAAGTGCTGACGTGAATTGCATTAAATGTATTATTTTGCTTTTAACCCTGCAAAAACAGCCCCTGAAGGGCAGCACAGGTTTCAGCACAGTTGGACACAGTTGAAGTCACTGATAACAACCTGCCAGATGAGATCAGACACAGTCTTTTAAAAGGTGATGCTGATTTGGCTAAGTCCAGTCTGGCTGACAAAGCCACAGCTCTGTTTTACCATTAGCCAGAGTTGCAGTATGACCCGCAGATCGCAGATGACTTAAAAGAGCGTTTCTCTTAAGTACAGCTGTAGCAAATGTCACTGAGGGCTGCTCCTGGAGCTCTCATCCTCTGCCTACCCGTATACGATAGCTTCAGGGACAGGGGCAGATGAGCAGCGTTTCAGGTACTGGTATACAGACAGATACCTAGGGAGAGTTTCAGAAACATTTAGCGGGAAAGTGTCTAAAACGGATGAAGATCAGTCCACACAGCCTGGCAGAACCTCTTCTAACTTCATTAGGCTCCTCTGAAGGTCTGCCTGCAGAACCTTCTCCTAAAATCATCTGTGAACAAATATATGAGACCATCAAAACGGGTTTGCACTTTAACAATTGTTTAATGGGCTTAACGTGCAAGGTACTTCTGTATACCTGTATTCGTGAAGCTAACAGGACACAAAAGCTAGTGGAAGAGTATTTAAAGCCTAAAACCAGATGCAGAACGGATGCTTCTTATATTGTTTCTACAGGCTTTATACTGTTTCTACACATTTTGAATCATGAACTTGAAGAGTAATGGAACTGCCAGAGATAAAGTCTTTTTAAAGGTGAGCAAATTCTGTTGACACATTTTGAGAGAAATTCCTACCCCATTTGGTTTAGATTGTGTTTATGCTGCTTTTTTGGTTGTTCTCCTTTTGCTCTATAAAACGATTGAGTTTACTGGAAGGATTACTTGCAGACACAGCAAACATTAAGTATATTATAGAGAACACCCACAGATGTTAATTTTGAATTTGCAAATATGAGCATTTGGATTTTTATGCCCCTTCAGTCAGGGAATAAACACATAACATATGACTTTTATGTTTAGCTAAAATTGTGACTGCTGAGAACCACGAGGGGAAAAAAAAATGCTCAGTTCTCTCTTAGAGACAAAGAAATACTTGTAGAATTATTTAGGTGGAGTCTGTTTCTGAACTCCTTCCTCCTCAGTATGAAAAGATGTATGTGTACCAAGAGGCTCACTGACTTAAAATAGGACTATACAGAGATAGTTATGCTGGTAATTACAGTATATGCAAGACATACTAAAATAATGGAATTATTTTTATGGACTACGGAAGGCTTTGGATAAGACCTCAGTTGTTTAATTATTTGGTGGATTTAGCAAACACTTGAGCATTTTTGTTCAAGAATAAGCTTAGGGAATTGGAATATTAACAAACAAAAAGAGGTAGAATTTTTAGATAAGTTACCTGCTATGAACTGTTTGCCAAAATTAGCAAACCCCCTAGATCTCTGTGGTTTCCCAGCCATAATCACCACCTGTCAACCTTACATGTCTGTTTTATTTTCAACCCTCAAAAGCAAAGACCATGTTTTTAACACCACCTGCTGCCTGCTATTGAATATATTGTCACATATTCCAAATGATACGCTGTATGCTGCAATTCAAGTTTGAAGAGTTTTAAGAGCTCAAACCTCAATTTAGTTTCTGCATTACACTATATGCAGGACTGAAGAATCAAAGTCAATTAACAGATTCGGAAAGATTACCAACCAAAATCCTCCATAAATAGTAACTCTCGCTGCAATTGTGATATCACCTGAACGGAAATTAATACTATATAAAAGTAAGGGAAAAAAGTTCCTCACTTCAGATGCTTGCCGTAGTCTTCAACTGGTAAGCTATTGCGTATAATCTATTATGTATAGATCCATTTTCAATCCTTCTGTGATTTGTGGGTTCCTACAAAGTTTTTTAAGGTATGAGCGTTATGTTTAGAAAGTTCGTCTTACGCTGACTGCTGTGTAGCACACATTAAATTACTTCTCGGTCAACTTCGCAAGTCATTTAAAAGTAGTGGTAACTCCCTGGAGTCTGTGGATCACAGGCTGAAAGCCACTGATCTGTAGGATAGTTGGCAGTGATCGGTGAGGTTTTCAGATTTGCTTCCTGTCATGTCCCTTACTCAAGTGGTTTGACATTGTGCGCTTCCACTTCTGCTAGCTGTGCGCTGGGCACTGCCACCCAATTGCCTCTAACCTCTCTATTGCACCATTATGAGCCTGACTATTTCTTTAAAGTGCTAGGAAAATGGGTTAGTTTCTAAATTGGGTTTTTTTATTTCTATGAATCTGAGTGGTAAATGTTATCTCAGTATATAAGGGAGGTGGCAGAGCTGGCAAACCACCGCTACAGATTACGGGGGTGGGGGGAAAGGAAAAAGAAAAAAGAAATGAAAACTTGTGCCTTCAGGAGGAAGGCAGGTGGAATTTTTTACTTTCTAGACTAAAGATCAGTGCTCAAAATCTCAGCTTTGATATATTATTGAATGAAGTTATTAAAAATTACAGGAAATATTCTTAAATGATGGTATACATTACCACGAACAAAATTAATCCATCATTAATTTAAAGCAATAACAAAATAGATGGCTGGTGAAACATGGCAATGGTCTGTATGTCGATAATAAGTCAAAATCGATGTAATTTTTCCTCATTGAAAAATATTAGAAAATCCAAGTCATGCAAATAATTTTCATATAGTTCACTCAAAGGTCACAAAGATTCCTGTTTAGTAATGTAGATAAGACCCCACTTAGTTCCAGTGAGAATAGAACTACATTTCTCTGTTATCTATTATAGAAAGAGAGGATTTGCTATCAGATCTGATAGCATCAGCAAAGCGTGTAGGAAAATTCTAGAAAATAAACCATTGATCTAATTACCTTTGAAATATTTCTATTCATTTGAACAGAACCTAGATCAGATAATTTGTTGAAAAGAATTATACTGATTAAGGCAGAAGTCTGCTCCTCATCCTGCATGGTATTTCACCAAACAGCAGATTATGGTGCAAGACAGGGATCGGAAAGAGCACCAGTTCTTCAGAACAGCCCAGAGCCCAGCCCATGCATCAAACACTCGACTGTCATTGGACTCAGTAAAATATCTGTGCGAACACAGACTACAGGAAAAAGCCTTAGCTAAAGCTATGTTTCATAGAGTTGCTGCTTCTTTTAAAGCTTGCTGCGAAAGCTATGAGAGAAAAGAAAAATAGAAATGCATAAGAAAAGTACAGGCCTGTACTGTCCTTACAATGAATACAAAAAACCATGCAAAAAGTAATTTAGAAATTAAATTCCTGAGCTGTGTATAAGGACATAATATTGTCTTTCTTGTTGCTTTTTTTTCCTGTGACCAATGGATAAAGACAGCGATTTCCACCAACACAATAGACTTCTGTGTTTTCATGAATTATGATGCTTAAAGGCTATAACTGTTCATTCCACAGCCACAATGGATGACTGCAAAACATCATTAAATGCCTTCTTCAAAGCTATTCCCTTGAAGAAGGAGGACAATTGCAACTATAACATACAAACACCCCATCCATACACCCCATTCATGACAAATGAATTTACTACAATACACTGCCAAAGAGTCTCTTCCAATGTCCTCTGAGGTACTTTTATGCCAGTGTTGTGTTCAGAGATGTTCAGCTTTATTTAAGTGCTAAAGTTTTAAAACCCGAGGTCAAGTACAAGTATTACCAGGTCACTTCCTGCTAGAAAAGAGTCTATTCCCTACCAACACACCCAGCCCCCACCATGAGCATCGTTTTGCAATTCTTTGACACCATTTCCCACAGCACTCTCCTGGAGAAACTGACTGCTCATGGCTTGGATGGGAGTACTCTTCACTGCCTAAAAAACTGGCTGGAAGGCCAGGACCAAAGAATTGTGGTGAATGCAGTTAAATCCAGTTGGCAGCTGGTCACAAGTGCTGTTCCCCAGGGCTCAGTATTGGGGCCAGTTCTGTTTGATATCTTTATCAATGATCTGGATGAAGGGATCTAGTGCACCCTCAGTAAGTTTGCAGATGACACCAAGTTGAGCAGGAGTGTTAATCTGCTTGACGGTAGGAAGATTCTACAAAGGGATCTGGACAAGTTGGATCAATGGGCCTAGGCTAATTGTATGAGGTTCAAGGCCAAGTGCCGGGTCCTGCACTTGGGTCGCAACAACCCCAGGCAATGCTACAGGCTTCGGGAAGAGTGGCTGGAAAGCTGCCTGGCTGAAAAGGACCTGGAGGTGTTGTCGACAGCTGGCTGAAAATGAGTCAGTAGTGTGCCCAGGTGGCCAAGAAGGCCAACAGCATCCTGGCTTGTATCAGGAATAGTGTGGCCAGCAGGAGCAGGGGAGTGATCATCCCCCTGTACTTGGCACTGGTGAGGCCGCACCTCAAATACTGTGTCCAGTTTTGGGCCCCTAGTGAGGGGGGGACACTGAGTTGCTGGAGCGTGTCCAGAGAAGGACAACAAAGCTGGTGAAGGGTCTGGAGCACAGGCCTTATGAGGAGCGGCTGAGGGAACTGGGGTTGTTTAGCCTGGAGAAGAGGAGGCTGAGGGGAGCCCTTATTGCTCTCTACAACTACCTGAAAGGAGGTTGTAGTGAGGTGGGTGTTGGTCTCTTCTCCCAAGTAGTTAGTGATAGGACGAGAGGAAATGGCCTCAAGTTGTGCCAGCAGAGGTTTAGTTTGGATATTAGGAAAAATGTCTTCACAGAAAGTGTTGTCAAGCACTGGAACAGGCTGCCCAGACAGGTGGTTGAGTCACCATCCCTGGAGATATTTAAAAGACGTGTAGATGTGGCACTTAGAGATATGGTTTAGTGTTGGACTTGGCAGTGCTAGGTTAATGGTTGGACTTGATCTTAAATGTTTTTTCCAACCTAAATGATTCTATGATTCTTACATTTTGAGATCCAAAATACTTCAAAATAAGGTGAATATCAGTCAGAATCAATTTAGAAAATATGAGGTTGCTCAGAATGTCACTGTGACATATATTAATGTAATATAATACTACCATGAGGTAATATGCAATATAAAGTTAGCATAATGTAATGGTACCATGAAAATAATATCTGATGTTTACTATTAAGAAATAAATATTGAAGTGGAAATGAGAACAAATGAGAGTACTAGGCAGCATAGTCCTGGCTCCTACTGCATCTAATCTGTCAGACCTGATTTGCCAATGTCTCTGTAGTCCATCAGAACTATTTAGGATGCTCAAAGTTAATAAAGTCTATAGCCAAATAAGCAGACATCTCTGTTGACAAATAACTCAGCCTGCCCCTCTTGCTTTTTGTTCTCTTCCCCCTGTAATTTTCTCCCTTCCTAGACCCCTCACCTCCAACCCTAAACGCTGATGCTATTAGCATCAAACTGGGCAGTGTGACTATGTTTCCCTCTACACTTGCGCAGTATGATTGTGTTCTCTTTTCCTCCACTGAGGAAGCAATTGTTTAAACACATAGAATCATAGAATGCTTTGGGTTGGAAGGGACCTTGAGAGATCATCGAGCCCAACCTCCCTGCAGTAAGCAGGGACTGAACCTGTGAACTTGGCATTATTAGCACCATGCTCTAACCAACTGAGCTAACCCGGCTGGTCATCAAAAAACCAGTACCGAAGAAGTGAAATCAGAGTGGCAGCAAGGTGCAGAAACACTGTTCACAATCTAAGGTTCATACAGGTTATGAAGAACAAAGTCTCATTTGGTTTTGCTCACCTATCAGTAGCCAAAAAAAAAAAAAAAAAAAAGTTAAATGGTCTCTTAGAGCTACGCTAAAGTCAAGACCAAATGCATGGCTCATAGAAACTCCCATACTGACTTTAATGCTGAACAACCAAAATGTAAAAATATAGGTAGACAACATGATGGGCAGAAAAGTGTTTCTTCTGTTATTATCGACACCTACAATCTTAAAGCATTCTTCATTACCAGTATCAAGGCAAACCGCCGTATTCACTGCTGCCACCAAGTGGACCAAATCTGTGCCCCACAATGTGATTCATGTAGAACCACAGAGTCACATTTCTCCAGGACTGTATATGGAATTTTATTAAAATACAGGAAATCAGACCACTTCTAAAGATAGCCTATCTCAATTCCTCTCTCCAAAGTACTTAACTCTGTCTGTCTTCCAGGAGTAATATACCTATACCTTTCTTTTCCCTGAATCCAAAGAAAGACAGATTTAAAATCTAGCAAAAGAATCTGTAGGATTTTTATTGGCTGAGAAGACACCTTAATGGGAATACTTTCAAAAAACACAGCCAGATATTTTTGATAAAGAATGCCACCTACTTCTTTTTTACAGGATTTTTGTTCTTTCAAGGATGCACTGTACTTTTCGACTGGCAGAAGCTGTTGCAGGTGCTGAGGAGCAGCCAGTTTGCACATTTTCCAATGGCACCAATCATCAGCAATAACACATACAATACCTTCTTCCTGGCACATAAACAACATTTCCCTAGGAGTTTTCTGACAGCTGATGTTGAACCTTATTAGGCTGCCGTATATGTAGTCACTGAGAAAAAAAGCCAAAGCATTAGTCAGGGTAATCTGTGTGATTAGCTTGGTTTCTCTGTGCTCACAGATGTGATTAGTAGGGAGCCAGAGGACTGACGTGTTTCCTCCTAAGACCTGCTCCAAGAACAATTTCTGATAAGTTTCCATAGAAATCCATACTAATACTCTGTAATAAAAATAAATAAAGGCATATTTTGGATCCTTCCTCCCCTCTCCATAAGTAATTCTATATTTGTCCCTTTTAATGACCACTGTATTTACATATTATACCTGAAGCTGACTTTAGGATCTGGGAGAAGGAAGTCAGCATGATTATTTGGAACATTCAAATTTAACTCAAATAATTTCTGTAATGGCCCTCCCTTAAATCCTTCAAGCCATTTACTGTTTCACCTGATTGGCATTTATTTTCCTCATGTTTTTCAGTGCTGCCTTCTTATTCATTCTGCACTTAATCAAAGCCAAACAAGCCTTCTCTGTGTGACTAGCAGAGCTATCCTATTTTCTTTAAAGCTTCCAGAATTTAGGGTGACATAAGTATATGCAGCTGCAGGATCCGCATGAGAGTTTGTCAGTCACTGGATTGGACTGAACATGAAACCTGGAGAAGCATCTGAGCAACACTAATATCGGCCAACAGTTACATAAAAACATGGCAGAAGAGGGAGCATTGTCTGTCTAAAACAAGGGAGAGAAGCCCCAGATTGCAAACAAAGTGCAAATAAGGTGAGTAAAGTGTCAGGGGGGTGCTTGGATATATCAGAATTACTTGCTGGTTCTTTACAGGCATTTGCAACAGGAAAACTAAAAGAATGGAAAATAGGATGCAAAATAAAATGCAGTAGAATAATAAATAAAATTATAAAAACCCACAGATAGTTCTAGGACTTTTTCTTCTAAATTTGTTTGCTTTTTCAATTTCTTTCTATTTCAGTGGTAATTCTTAAACCTGCCCATCAGGCCAGGTACTTCATTAATACTTTTAAGTCAGCTTATCCTTCACATGTATTCATATTATAGCTTATAGTGTTCTAGGAATTTTTTTCATACATTTGTAGCATTTTTAGTAGCAACCTTAATAGATGACCATACATCAGCTTTTACTTCCATGCTGATGCTTGATCTCAGTTTTATCATGAAGCTGTTATGAAGGTCTACTTGGTTTAGCCACAGGGCAGCATAACTTTTTCTTCACAAGCTATACAAATCATAATTTACTTCTTCATCTAAATCCATTCTGTCCAAAGAAATAAAATGAAAAAGAATCCATCACTGTGAATATAAGTAACTATAAAGCAGTCCTAAAAGTGTTATAACTAGTATAACAAATGATGGTGGCAAAAGCTATTTTTAGCAGCAGGTAATAATATAGATGAGATTAAACTGAATTAACCTGGAAAAGGTTGTTGGTATCTAACCAGCTGTCAACACAAGGCCCACCAATATTGCTAAGTGAATTCACATTAGCTGGATGTAGCTAGCAGCAGGGAAGGCTGATCGGTGTCAAATACCAGTTACTGAGCTCAAAATTCTTTTGTCAGAAATCCCATAAAAATGCTCTGAGTCTCTTTGAAAATTATTGTGAGTAATATTAAAATACTAAGCAGTTTGGATGGACTTTCTATTTCATGAAAGAGATAGAGAACCCTGAAATAAAGTTTCTTATGAGTAGAAAAATTAACTGAAAATTGTTAATAACAGAAAATCTTAAAAACTATTTTTCTTCATAAAGTGTATTTTTTGGCCTTTTGTTTCAGTTTTATTTAATATTATACCACTTTAAAATAAACAACTTTGAAGCGGAAAAAAGCTCCTGAATAGCTGAAACAGGATGTGTTGGAATGGTTTTCTTGGATTTTCTCTCCCTAAGAAATCTCCACCATATTTCACAAAGTAGTTCCATTTTGACCAACCTATATATTCCACAATATGATTACACTGAATTTTCTTATACCACCTCTTAAGTAATTCACAGCAATTACATTTGATTGTGTATTTTGCCATTACAAGTAATCTTGATGTCCTGAAAACTTTATCCATTAAAAAATAGTTGAAAAGAAATTTCTTAATTTTCCAGCCACAAAAGCAGTCAGGAAGAAACAGGTGCATAGTAAAATGGTTTAAAATGTAAGCAAAGAAGGCTATAGGACAGGCCACAATGCTACGTCAGGGTTTTCAGAGATCTGTACAAGTTCCTTAATAATCTTTGGCTAATCTTCCCAGATTTTGAACCTCAGCTTGATATATATGAATTTTTGCTGATATACACTGGACAGGTACACCAGTTGCAGGTTTAATATTTAGCACAGGGAAATCTCCCAGTGGATATCTATAGCAGTAACTGAAGTGAAGCTTGCTCCAGGGAGCTGAATTAAAAGGGAAAGTAAATGGGAAAAGATCTTCAGAACCATGACAAAATGGAGACATGGAGAGAAAGAAGAAATAAGAATATACAGATGATGTTACAAAGCATACCACTGACATGAAAGTTCATGTCAGATTTGCTGTCCTTGTTCATTACAATTTAATGGGTAAATTGGAAGTTCCATTTTTAAAAATACAGCAAATAAGCAAACAATAAATCCAAGACAGGTGTTCATTGGGGAAAATTTTATGACATGTCTTGGCCTATTGTTTTTCCTGTACCAAAAAAAACAGAAAAGCAACAAATTTTAGTGATAACAAGAATATCCTCTTCCTCCAGCATATTTAAGAAGGAGTAGGAATTCATCATGCAGGAAGTATACTTTCTAAGAGTAAGAAAGTCCACTTTCTTTTCTTTTGTTGGACACCTCTGATAGCCTGTATCTGTTTCTGGAACAGACAGATGACACTATATCCATATCTTTGCTATTTCCTTGATGTTGCCTGCAAATACCATGCCACTTGCCTGTCCTAACTTTGTGGTCTGCACCAAATGCTTGTGTAGGGAGCTCCAGTGTGTAAAAATAATCCTACGCCCCATCTGACCAAACACAATCTGGGCCCTAGAAACACTAATCACTTCTCTTGAAAGTATGTTAATTGCATAAAAAAATTATAATGTTTTCCATTAATTCATTTCTCCTCACTGTTGGAAGTCCCACTGCTCCTGGAATTTCCACTTCACTGTGTTTATCAGCCAAAAAAATCAGTCTATGAGGCTGCGTATGTTGTTTCGTTATAGATTTCTAATGTACCATTGAAGGGAATGAATAGCTGAAAAACATAATTATTATAGTGGCAATAACTTTTCATATGACTTTTTTAAGTGATCTAGATAGCTCCCATGAACTACAATAACCTTAGTATGTATAAACCATATTTTTGGTTTTAAAAGTGCTTTATTATTGAAGTTATTTTTGCAATTTTTAAAACCAGTTATGATTTTCTCGAGATGCTTCAAGCACCAACGAAACAACAGACTGTGAGCTTGCTAATTGTTTAAGGCTCAGCAACGCTACACCACTGTTTAGAAAACACAGAAAAGTATCCCATGGCCCATCCCTGAAGAGGCTAAAATATGAAGACAGAAGGAAACTGGCTTTGATTGCACGTGTTTAATTTGCTTAAAATTACATAATGTAGGTGTTCCTTTGGAAATGTTTCACAGAAGATTTCTTTAAGCAAGTTTCCAAAAGATACCTGAGGAAACCATTCAAAATGATAAACATTGACTGCAGGATATTTGGATTTATTCATTTTATTTCAAACAAAAGCAAAGAAACTAGACCCTGCATTCTCAAAGGTGCTTGAGGCTTTAGCACTCCCATGTTGCCTAATCCTTCTGTCACTGGTATATGAAAATGTACCTTGCCTCGATTAATATTCTATTAATCCATGACAAAGTACCCATATCACTCACACGCTTACTTTCTCGGCAAGTTCCTGAGATATGCCTCATTAACTGGATTACTTGTTTGATCTGAACGCTGTCATACTGTTCTGTTGACAGTTAGGGTGCCTCATGCTAGACTGTGCATTGAATGGTCTTTATTAGTGCCAACTTCTTCAAGTAATGTCTTTCTGAACCCTCTCCTTTGATGTATGGAAGGTGGCCCAAGGTCAAACTGTTTGTGATTAACTGTGAATGTAAATGTTGTTGTCTTGTCTGAGTTTTCATAAAAATAATTTAACTAACCTTTGATCTGCCTTTGAGATAAAAGAAACATGAAAAAGTCTATGTTGAATGAATCTTTTTTTTTTTTTCTTCACAGAGTAAAAAAATATTTTCATCTATGCTGACTTTTTTCCTTATAACTTCCAAACGAATTTAGTGCTGCTTAGAGGTAGGATTCTGACAACCCTGAGACCAAAATTCTGAACTAGTTACAGATCAGGAACAGCACAGTTAACAGCAGCACCTGTTTTTTTCTCATAGAGAGCAGATCTTCCAAATGGAGTCATATTTCCCATTCTGTGAGGCTGTCTGCTCTTTTTTCATCTTACCAAGAACTTAGTCAACTTTAAAGGTACAATGAGTTTTTTAACTTGCCTACAGGACAGGTGGATCAAGACCCACACCGAAAGCCTTTTCTTTTTTTTTTTTTTTAGCCTGCCTCTGAGTCTCCTTTAAACTTTAATAGCTTAATGAGATATAGATTTTTATATACCTAGATGTATTTTTAAGGGAACTCTGATTCTAGAAGATGGTTAGAAATCAATTTTTTTCCTTTTATTTAAAATGGAGGAAAAAAATTCATTACCCACACACATACACACCCCAACATCTAGATATTTGACATTTGGATCTGGATGCAGTTCTAAATGTCGACATTTTCAGAGAATTGATGCTTTGGGTGCATTCTTACCCAGCTGATTCTGGCAGCCTGGAAATCTGTCTAGCCTATTCTCAAAGATCACCCATGGTCATGAACTCAAGCAATCTACTCTATTGATTCAGTATCTTTACCATAAGAAAGTGTTTTTTAATATTTAATATGAATATTCCTCACAGAATTTAAGCCCTCTGTAAGTGGTTTTGTCTACCGTGGGCACGGAGAACAGATTCCATCTTTCCTCTTTTCTGCAGTTTCTGTATCATATGCTTTAATCCAACTTTAAGTTATTTTTAGGAATAAGGGGGAAATATCATTGATATTTACTGCTTTATAATTCTGCTTAATTTAGATGGAGTATTTTAGGCTATAAATAAATATTAGCTTATCCATATTTTGTAAATAGTGACAAGTTGATTGAGAAAACTGGTATCCAAGCATAGTAGTTCCAGCTTTAATTGATGTAGTACACAAAAATCAGTCTTACTAATTCTATTTACTTATAGCTGTTTGTCATTCAACATATTAAACATAAACCGCCCTACTGCTCTTATCCATAATTCTCTTTACTTTTACTTTCATTAAAAAAAAAAAAAAAAAGAATTACTTCCTTGACTGGGTGGGATAAGATTGATAACAAACTGGTTTCCTGACTTAAGCTCATTGGAGTTTGCAGAGGTCATGCAGTGTAAACCAGTTGAGACTATGGTTGTAAGCCAAAGAAAGCAAATTCTACTCTCATGCTGCATAAGCATTCCTGACAGCCTGACAATACTTCTGCTTCCTCTGTCATGCACTACATGCTATTAGACCAAAGTTGTAAGCAAATAAAGCACCTGTGTATGTCTCTAAGAAAGGTCCATTTTTTATTCCATACTTCAAAGCAACGGTTGAAAACCTCTATCTGAATAAAATCTTTTCTGTAGTGAAGTGAAGCCACACGTGGAAAACTGCTCTATCGGTATATAATGCACTGTTAGTCAACAGCTTGAAAACAAGTCTCACTGCATAATGTAAAATGTACATTTTATATTGAAAAGTTGTGACAGCATCTTACAAACCTGAATAAATATAACTTTTTACATACTCAAAATAAAAATTAACTGAGTGATCCAAGGTAACAGAAACTACTATTTGAGACCAGGAGCAACAGAGCTCCTGGCTACACTGAGGTCAACAGTAAAAGTCTTCGTGGGTTTGGCTAGGTCAAATTGGCTTGACATGTTTAATTATTGTGATTCAAGGTGAGATCTGACAAATCAGTAAGGCATGAACTTTGTGAAATACATATGCACAGAGACAGATGGTCAGTCACCAATTTAACTTTGATCCCAGCAAAGTGTTGCTGACAGCATAAGAGGATTTGTTCTTTATTAATAACTAGCTGGATACAGAGAAAGTTTCTCATTTCTACCACACATTATATAGGTTAACCAACCTTGTAATAGCTATAGACACTTTCCTCTGCCAGAAAGAAAATTATCTTGGCCAGAGATCATACCCACAGAGATCAGAAATGAATTGAATTTGACTTGCTTACAGTATCTCAGGTAGCATTGCTGATGGCAGAAGTATAGAGAGGTTGCTAAGCAAGCCCACTGGATATTATTATTAATAGACTGTAAATCAGAATTCTGAGCAATTTCTTGTACTGAAAAAGACTGCATCCAGCAGAGACAAAAATGTGTGTTTCAGTGTATGCCTAAAGAAAAAAAAGTTACCGTAAAGCTTCTCCAATTTCAGTATTTCAGGTAAGATTTGTCCATATTGCTGCAGCATAAAAAAATAATACATGTAGGATGATTTAACAGATGGTTCTAGAGAAAATGCATGGAAAATAAACTTTTCAGATTAAAGTTTTCCATTGTCTGTGAAAATGTTACAACATCTTTAAGAAAAAACTTTATGAAGAAATCTTTATAATCATTATATGAAAAGCCTAAACGTGATGTGGCAAGCTTATATGATATTTGGTATCTCAACCACGACAAAATTTAAATATTATATATTAGGGATTAGAAATTTGATAAATGTGAGAAAGAAAAAACAAGAGCATCATAAATTTGGGCTATTGTTGTATCTGGTGGTTTAGATTCCTAACCTAGTAAAGCCACTGTGAAGGTTTACTTTATTCCCAATTAGATCAGGATCTAATGGTAGACTCTATTTCACTTTAAATCAGATTGGGTCATTATTATTTTTTTAAAATATCAAGGAGTTACATTTTATAACCCAGAGTGACTGTTCTTTAAGAAAGAAAAAAACATGTTGAAAGCCAATTTTCGTGAAGTGGATAGTTTAGTGTGAACATATTATTTGTAACACATTTTCCTTATCTTACAATGGTAAGTAATTTGCTTTTCTATGAATAAACAAAAACTAGTCTGAATACTTATAACATTCTTTGCTTGCTGTTATACAGGAGAAAAGAAATCCTTTGCTTCTGCTTTTACAAGTCACTAAATATTGGAGAGAAATTTAATAGCAATCTGGATACTTCTATTCTTTCTACTCCCAAGTCTCTTAAGGCTGAAGAAAAACCCCTTAGCTACTTCTTCCACCCTTGCTATTCTAGCTTTTACACAGTAATTGCATCTGTGACAGCTCAAATTTATTGTTGGGAGGACAGAAGTTGGCCATTGCATGTAGAGCTTGCATACTCAGTATCCAAATCTGTGGTGCTGTCTTGTAAACCTTTGCAATGCTCAAGAGATGATCATGGAGCATGAGTTAGCAATGTCCTGGAAAGCACATTGTCTGCCTCGTTGGTCTGCATCCTGTCAAGGCTATCCAGGCATGTTCAGGAACATCTACAAAGGAGACTAAGTAAGTTGAGTGTGGCATAACCAGTAACAATTTTGAATAGCTAAGTTCCATGTAATGCCCAATAAAAACAACTTTTCTTAAACTTCTCTTTTCCTTAAATATGAATTAAACACATCCCTAAAAATAAATATTGGTAAAGTGTCAACCCACATGGAACCAACCTGAATTTCCATCCAAAAGCTGAAGCAAAATGCCAAAGAGCCTTGATCCAGAACACAAGCAGAGGCTGTGAAGCAGAGGATGATTGGTCACTGCAGAGTTACATTATATTTATGAACAGAAAGGGCGTTCCAATCTCCAGGCTCTATATATAAATTTCTGTGCGCAGAAAGCAGCGCGAAGAAACTACCATTTTAGTAGCTGTAGGGATGTAACTGAATTGTAGCCCTCAGATGCTATGCTGTGAGGGTTCTAGGAGACACTGTGCAGTAGAGCACTACTCTCTTTAGGAACCATCATCTGCAAACACAATATGGTATTTTTTTCCCAGAATCAGATTATACTAGAAATATAGGGAGGATTCATTCTCCTAAAATTTTCGGCCTAGATAGTTATGTCAAGGTGTTTAAACAGGTGAGTAAACCATCTCAAGGGACCTACCTGAATTAAACTATGCTCTGTACTTCTGAAAATAACTTCTCCTTACCTTCAGAAGTCAACACTTACTACTGCAACAAAGGTTATGAAAGATAAATTTAAGAGGGAGGTTTTTTGTGTTTTCTGTGTTCTGGTTGAAGGAAGCTTTATAAAAACTGTATTTCTTAATTCTTTTTTATCGTTTTTCAGGAAATAAAGAGGCTTTATTAGATAAGTTCAAAATGCAATATGCCACTGAACTTTAGAAAACACTCACTTACCTTTATACAAGCTTGCCTAGGTGGCTAAAATTAATTCCTGTATTCCTATATGACTATTTTAATAATCTGAATACTATGGTAGGGTTAATTTCTATTCTTTTCTTATGTTTTCTCTTTATGCGTTCCTACAATTTTTATCACTAAAATGTGAATAACAAAATAAATTCCATTTTTAAGTCTAAATATGTCCATTAAAAATACGTACTTTTTTCATCTTCATAACTTGCAGTTCACTTGTTAAATAACAAGTTCAATACCACTGACGGTTCTAGGTGTACGTGTATGCAGACAGTATTGAGCACCAGCTATAAAGCATCTTGTCTCACTGGAGCCTCCTGTTTTTTCACAGTAACCTCTTCTTTATTTTTGCTTTCTTCATTTTTAGAAGCTGTGGGCATCTGAAATGTTGCTGATATTTCTGAAGTGCAGGCACTGACACTGCCTTCTTATTTCATAGACTTAGCTCTGCTGAATCTCTCTTCCCTACTTAAGGACATTTATGTGTGTCCTGTGCTTTACTTAACTGAAATTCCCATTTAGTCTGGCCTGTTATCTTTTGAAGTATAGTGTTCCCAAGACAAAACTATTGCCTCTAAGATATCTGCATATCTAAGGAGGAGATTTTTTGGCATTTTACGCATATACTTATAAAATCACTGCATAGAGTTCTTTAAAATGCTGACTGAAATTTCTTTGTGCTGTTTCTTCCAGTTTTGAAAATGTTTGAAAAAGTTTATTTCTCAAAGTTTACAAAGAAATTTTTCTTTCCAATTTTCTTCTGGTTTCTCAAAACAGAAGAAAAATATATTTTCTTAAAATTTAAATATTTCCAAGCCATCAAGGAATTCTTTAAGACAATATGTGTTGTGAATGATCTAGCCTCTATATATTTCTATATCATCACACTCATGCACTTGCACCTTCAGCTTGAACCAAAGGCTATTTTTATAGTTCAGATGCCACCTTATAGGTGGCAGACATTAAGAATAGATGTTACGGGATAGCTCCTTTCCAGACATGGAATAGTGCATAACATGGGGACTGCAGCTCCATACTGGATGATTCTTCAAACCCCATAAAACAGAAGGTGGTCTAAGAACTAACTACTAGGTAAGATAAAATTAGTACCTTTTCATATTTGGGGACAGCT
This sequence comes from Pelecanus crispus, assembly GCF_030463565.1. Classification (NCBI taxonomy): domain Eukaryota; kingdom Metazoa; phylum Chordata; class Aves; order Pelecaniformes; family Pelecanidae; genus Pelecanus; species Pelecanus crispus. The sequence continues at coordinate 98,235,222 of NC_134644.1, read as the reverse complement.
CTGCCAAGACACCTAATTATTGAGGGAATTAATTATTGCAGATTCTGGATGGAAGTGGACTACTCTCCTGAAGGCTCAGTTATCTGCTTTCTGAAGAATGAATCTGTATTTAACACTTTGGCAGTTCTTAGTGGCTGATTTAGCAAAGAGAGCCTCTGACGGTCTACTGCCTATTTCATTCAAAAAAACCTAATTCTCCTATATTCTTTGTATACAAACATGCACAAACAAACATATATGTTTTCATATATGTGAAAGGAGTTTGGGTGCCTGCAGTGAGGCAACAGATACCACTGAGATGTTGCTCAAGTTTTTCTATGCATTTTTGCAACTTGGTTGAACCTATATGAGAGTAATATGTTCAACTGATTTGCATAGAGCATCAAGGATGGATTTTATGTACTTTCCCATGAAAGCTCTGTGGTGCCCCAAATTATGCCTAATTCCAAGATGTAATAATTCTGAGTAGCTACAATTCCCTCTACTGCCGTCACCCCAGAACTATTCCCTTCTCTGGGATGCCAAGCTCAGAACAAGTGTGCTTTTCCCTTCTCAGCTTGCTCAAATCGGTTATCATGCACAGCCCTCAATCTTAACTTTTAGTAAAGGTCTTTCTCATTTTCTAGAGCACAAGATTTTCATTTAGAGTAATTCTTTGGTTTGTTTACCTCTTACTACCAACTTACTTGGACATCAGGAATTTTATCCTGGAAAATAAATATTTACAATAGAAGCTAAAACAAATGAAACTGCTGGACCAGAGATTATAAAAAGTCTAGGGATATCTAATCAGCCCATTCATCACTGTCACACGTTTCCAGAAGCTACTTCAAAACTCCCAGCCTCCATGTACTCTGCTGGGAACTCTTCATTGTTTTCTGCCAATGTGTCAGCAAAATAATCTATTCATATCATTTTGGATTAGGCTGAAACCGAGGGTGTTGAAGAAATGAGGCCTGCAAGGAAAGCCTAGTAGTTCCACATCATCTATGGAACTAGTTTTAAATTAAAAAGTATCACTTCATCTTTTTTTTTTTTTAAATACGTGTTCATAAAACACCACATCACAATTTTATATTTTTTCTTTGAGTGTATTTGAAATAATAATGCTGTCTCAAAAATGCAGAAAATCTAAGAATACATTGTCTCTTCTTTGCTTTCTATTGGGTTCAAGTTTTCTCTTCCCGTCTCATAGGAGCAGATTTTTAAGCAAGGTATTTAATTGTTTCAGGTTCTTTAATAGCCACTTCCTTTGGCAAAAGAGAGACATCATGCAAATCTGTGTTTTTCAAAAGATGCAAATTGGTGCAGCGTAGAAATATTTGCCATGCAAGGTCACAAAGTATCATTCTAAGATTTATTTATTTTAGCATTGTTTCTTGGAACTTAGGGTTTCTGATGTTTCTGTACAAACACAGATGACAAATACAGTCCTATTCAGATTTTCACTCAACTGCATTTTAGAAGACAACTTAATGCAGTTTTTAATCTAGTTCTTAGTGTAGCTTAACTTCAATTAATGTTTAGGTGCCACAGTTTACTATTTTCAAAAATGTTTTTAAAAGATTAAAAAATGTTACTTTTACACTCCAAATTTTCAGTATCATATACCCATTTGACACAGCAAATGGGGATGGTCAAAAACATATCCACTTGACTTTTAACAAATTGTTCTTCTTGTAAAATTATTCATTACACATTAAGAGCACATAATGTTTTGCTGAATCAGTACAGTCATCACTGCATCCACTAACCTTCCTCATACCTTATGTCATGCTATAGTTTAGTTCTTTGTTCTTCTCTCACTTTTCACTAGGATTGTTAACAAATGCATATTTCCGTGTGTACTGGCTATGCTCTGACTATTCTCTTCAGTATTGGTTTATTCCAGTTTAAATATAGGTTGTATGGTTCAAGTGGCCATAACTGTACATATTGCTTTCCATGTGGTATATTACCCTTATAGTCACAATGGTATGGTTCTGATTTTAATTTGTGCAACCTTAGACATTTACAGCAAAATGGGCCCAATTTTCATAACTTCTAGGCATGCAACATTGGCTTTGCAAATGATCTCTGAACTAAGAATTCCCATACTGACAGCTACTTTCCCCAATAGTCTTTTTAATGTTCCAGTTTAAAAATTACACCTCATTTCTAGCCGTCATTTCTTTTCCCATCAGTTACTTTTAGTGCAAAGGAGACCAAACTTGCAACATACTAGACGGTAGACAAGTGCCTAAGTGCTGATCCATAAACAATCTGGATTTAATGTTTGTTCACATAATCATAATCTCCTTCCCAGTGGGCATAACTTTAATTTTCTTTAATAATTAATGAAGAAGCTGACTTAAGAAAAATAAAATGAAACCTTCAAGGATCATTCGGCTGAGTCAATTCCTAGATTTGCATGCCAAAATTTATAACTTGTCAGTTTCTAATAAGTAGAGTTTTGTGCATAAATAACAGCTAATAGTACCTTCTATTTTGCAGCTTAAAACAGAACTTAATTTACAATGTAGAATTGTATGTACCTTAATTTTATCTTCTTGCAGCTGCACATTCTCTAAGTACTACCTAATGCCTACAGTAAACAAGATAGAGGAATGGCAGTTTTTTGTCTCATTTCTTATATGACCACAATTCATCTCCAAGCATCATTTATTGTATATGCTGAAAGAAACAGAAATCTTATGAAATGACAGTTTGAAAGTATGTGATTAAAATTGTATCATAAAGCATTCATGGGCAAGGGGCAACTTAAGGTTATCCAGGCAAACTCAGTCCTGATTTTATTTTTAATCACATTTCCTCGTGCTATGCATTTGATTTGTCAGAGTTAACACTTCTTTATGTAGTTTTTCTTCATACAATGTCCTGAGTCTAGGTGTTTTTCTTTTAAGGAGTATGGAGCAAACAATTGCCAACACTGTGACTAATGACGACTCAACAAGGTTGTACAGCAACCAACCTGAAGTACCTCAGCACAGTGTAACAGATAACGGCAGTAGGTTTCCATCCTCGGTGCGTGCCAACAGGGAGATGATGCATGCTTTTCTGCTATCAGCTTCAGGGGTACTTTGATAACAACAGAAAGGCATGGCAATGGCAACACAGGGAGTGCCCCAAGACATGCTGACTGAAGATGCAGTACCTAATTAGAGAACATAGTTGCTTAACTCTTTCAAAGTCTGCAGAGAATGTTTACAAAATAAGATTTTTCAAAGTCTTATAGCCTAACTGAATTGGGGCAAACTTCAGTGCCAGTGAAGGCATTTCACTAACTTGACTGCTCCATTCCCTCTTTGACATATTTCAAATCCCTATTTCAGAGGATGGGAGGTTGTCAAGAGACTTAGAGACCTAAAAACATTAGATTTCTCTTTCATGTCGGCAAGACAACATTCTTCTCTAACCTTCTTGAGTGAAACAGTGAAATTATATTCACAGATATTTTTAAGACTATTCAGCTTGAAACAGACATGTAGCCAGAAAAAAAAATATAAATATTTAAAACCTAGCAAAATATTAAGCAAACTGAAAATAGGATCTTAGAATTGGAAATGTCAGCTAATTTTCTACATTTTCTCACTAACTGTTGTCCCCTATAACATTTTTCATTACAGGATACTCTCCTGAATTGCTCTAAAGGAGCACTTTTACTTTTAAATACACAAATCCATATCCACCTGGGGAAGCCCTATGGTTAGTACCCTAGAGAAGAAAATCATCAGGCATTGCTGCAATAATAGTATTTCACATTTCACACAGAAGACCTCAAAGAATTTAACAGTTCAGATAACCACAATCTAGAAGTGGATTGAATGCATGCTTACAAACAGAAAAACCGTATTATGTATAGCAGCAGCTCACAGCCTGGGGTATTGGCATCGCTGGTAATCCCACTATGGCTGTCACTCAGTGTTGACCTGGATAATCTACCCTACATATTTATGTAGATAATGGCATAGTCTTTCTAACTTTCTCAGATCAGCACCCTACAGTGCTTTGCCATGTAATAACCTTTAATTATAGCAGCCCTAGAGAAAACATTAAGAAACTTTTCAAAACAGAATATGGCTGAAATCTCTTTACCTTCAGTCTTTCGGCTGTAGAAGAAATATCCTCATTTGCTCCCTTTAATTTTTCTTTGTAGATTACCTGGGTGATTCACACACAAATTGGCAGAAAAAAATTGAGAGGACAGTTTCTTCAGTTGTTTCCAAACAACGACAGTGTGCCCTCCAATACATAATAGAAGGTGGAAAAATTCAGTCTGCCAATAGAAAACCAGTACAAATGTAGGACCTGAGCCTGCTTCCACAAAATTAGTTTTATATGAGCAGAATCTTGCCTTAGCACACTGAATATATAGATCAGCAGCATACAAAGCATAGTCTTTTGTATGTCCATCCCTCTTTTTTTCCTCCTTTTACATCTAGAATAAAAATCAAGATAAATAAAGGCAGGGATGGGTGTGCTAGGGACAGGTGCAAGCTGTCGATTTTAACAAGTATCATACATCTGGAAAGAGATGCTGAAATAAAAAAAATTAATAGATGTTCACTGTACAATGATGATATTTATAAACTCTTCACATTGTATTTCTGTTATACCTACCTTTGGAGGAAAATGGACAAAATGCCCCTAAAAGTCATGGGAGGTAGAAGAAGTGGTTTCTCTGTGGATTCAATAAGAAAAACTCAGCATGTTACAGAACTGTCCACAAGTTAAAAGGAAAGAAAGTCTCTTAAAACAGTGATTTGCTTAATAGCACCAGGTGCTTGAAGCACACACTGAGTAAAGGTCTTTCACTGCACAGCCTATTTCAAGATTTAGGATGGACTTTTCTAGATTTAGGAGCAACTCTTCAACTTAATGTCAAAGCATCCTTAGCCTCACAACATTTCTCAAAGATGTTAAATATTTTTTGAAGGATGGGAAACTAAGAAGGTCAAAGAAGTACACAGGAAGTCTGCATTCAGCGATAGATCCTGTGTATTATGCACCTGCAAGAAAAAGGAAGCATATACAGATGTAGTTAAACTATGTGGCATCTTATGTCTTTATAAAACCAGCCTGAGTTTTATTCTATGCTTCTAGATAAATTAGGAGGAAAAACTCCCAGCTTGTAATAATTATAGCTGGAAGAAGATTCAATTTGTAGTACAGTGAACGTGCTAAGCTTGAAGTGCCTACAATGTTTTTGACATTTTCAGAAGGAAAATAACTCAGACATGAATAAAACATCTCCACAATACATGGAGGCTAAAAATAAAGTAAAGCACTGTTAGAAACAATTGAGTATGCCAGGATTATTTGGTTAAAAAGAAAAAAATAAAAAGAAACAACAACAATCAAAGACAAAAAAAACAAGGTTAAAAGGATCGCATTCACTTCAAGGCTACAATAATTATCTACTCAACAGTTTTCCCACTGACAAAGACCCTATTTCAAAGCTGACCATATAGACTACCAGAACAGGCTCCTGGGGATGAAAATAAAATGAAGAGTAACTGACTTGACTGATTTTGTTTGTATTCCTCAAGCTATGGGGCAACTTATTAGTCAAAAGCCATCCTGGAAACATATTTAATTAATATACATACACATTTATATTTAATATATAATTTATATTAAAAGAATACACAAAGAGAAATGAGAACCTAGCTTTTGAAAGATAGCCATCGACAGACTACATAGGTAATGTTTGTCTCCCCCAATACTAGGACACTCAATATTCACAAATTTTACCTTGTAAAACTCTGATTTGATTAAAATTCCAGGACTTCTGTTTCTGAGTAGTTCCCTGCCAGTTTTCACATATTCTAGAACTGCTGTCTCACAGGTGTTGGCCCTTTTCTTTCCTTTCTCATCATCTTTCAGAAGCCTTCCAGCTCCTGAGGTGAGCCTCTCCCATCATTCTGCCAATGCACATAGAGGAGTTATGCCCCAGCCCTTGGTAAATGAGCTGATACATATTGAGTTCTGCTGGCAGTCACCGCTTCTGCTGAAGGTCATGCACCTGGGAGGGATGTCTTTACAATTTAATCCACTGTACATTGAGCTCTGAAGAGAAATGCTCTTCACACGTTTCAGCATCAGGTCTTCCTGAGGATGAAGTGGATGTCAAGTAGGGTGGCCTACCTTGGCCAATTTAGGAAAGGAATAGATGCAGGCTAGGACAAAGTGCAAACAGACATCAGGAAAAATAATAATGCAGAATTAGCGCAACACTATTGAGCTATATTTTAGATAAATGTGGATGGGGGCAGTAGTCAGTTTAATCACTTATAGTCTAGAAGTTAGCAGATAGGATAGGAAAGGGGGGTTGGTTTGTTTGTTTGCCTTTTAGCTTGTTGTGATAGCTTTTTACCCAGCTCAGGCTGTACCAAGCAAACACAGCACTCCAAATTGAACAGAAAACTTATTTTTCCAAGTGTCATCTAAAAGGTAAAAGCAACAAACATGCTCTACAAATTGCATTACATGGTACACAGGTGGTTACGAAATACTGTAAACACACTTTATAGCACTGTGATAACTTACCTGTTCCAAAACACTGTGGTGAACTAGGGCAGAAAATGCAGCCCAGAATGTAAAAAACATGATTTAGCATTTTATACCATTATCCTACATAAGTAAATTTTGAAATTACTTTTTTTTGCATAAAAACCAGTTTTTCTCATTCCAGATTTCTCCTTTGTTTTTCAATGGGGGACAGAACTAGTGTTAAACACTAAACCCTCTCTTACCCCTTCCAATTTCTGCACGTACAAAACCCCACCTCTCATATTCTTGTGCTACCAAACGTATTGGCTTTGAAACAGCTACATTATTTTTATACAAGTCCAGGGGTGATTTCCGTGTGCATTTTCTTGGGCCAAGATCTAGTATTTAGTAGATGCACCAGAGTTAGGCTCTGCCAGTATGTGAAAAGAAATCATGTACATGATAATCATTGACTTTAAGGTAGGCTACAACTTTGTCATCAATAAATAGTAATTGAGGTAAATTGAATCCAGTGCACTTATTTACAGTAGTGTCATCTTAAAAGAGCCAAGGAAATTAATTTCTCTCTGTTCAGTTAGGAACTATGGTGAGTAAATCAGGAGCTCCAGGTTCATAGGGATTTTGTAGATCCCAATTCATCTCATGTACGTGAAAATTTGCCAGTTCATTCCCAATGTATTTCTCCTGTTCATTCATGAATGTTATCTGTCTCCCAGCTGGGCTTCCTGTGTATGTTCTTGATAAAGTCATTAGACACAAAATCCCTGTGTATTTACAAAAATTTTTCCAAAGAGATTTTTTCCTATTTAAGTAAGACAAATGTTGGGTGCCTATCCACCATTATATGAAAACTGTGATCTGTCCCTATCACAAAATTGCCTCAGCAAATCACTGCAAATCCCACCAGTGGGCTCAGCTGTAACCCAGTTGCTCTACATACTGGTCTCTTGTAGTCCTGTAATCAAGACGACTCCCAAACCACAACAGAGAAACACAGTAAGAAATAAAGTAAGAGGAGCCATGGGTGGTTTGGAAGGAATTATTTTGTCTTGAATATCGAAGTGAGGGGAAAATAAATTTACAAATTGCAGCTGACCAAGTCCAATTTTGCAAAGGAGCAGCTGCTCCTATTTTAAAGGTTGTCACTAACTTCGTGGCCAAATGCTGTAAGTTTTTGAGCATTTAAAAAAAGCAGTACATCTGCTAGCTAGGCAATAAATTGTTGTCTCTTCTGATTGGCCTTGCACCATCTCAAAAAACTCTATTATGAGGATGACATGAAACAAAATAACCCCCAGTCTCTGGTACATACACATGCATCCAAGCATGTCTATTAATAATTAATGTTAATATTTATATTAATAATATCCAGAGCTCCTGGATGATGGTCGCCATGCCTGCTCCTTGCTTTCTGTGGTCAACAATCAAGTACCAAACCAACAGTGAACCGCCACGTCACAGTGGATGTGGCTGTCCTGATCTGTGAAACATTTTCATCCCTTAAGTCCTTCTGTACTCTAAAGGAGCTCTTACTCATTTGGAGCTATTCCACAGAAAGGACACACAAGAAATGTATGGTAACTTGCTTGTGAACAAATCAGTGCACCCTTACTGTGGTCCATCCTCGAAGGGATGTTGTCACTCACTGATTAGCTAGCACACAGGTATTTCAACTCTTCTAAACAATGTTTACAACATGGTCATTGTTGTCATCTGGAAGAAATGGAGAGAGGCAACCTGGACTTGCTTGTAATTAGGTCAGACCTTTTAGAAAGGAGTAACAGGTCCCTGAATAATTCTTGGAATCAAGCTGTTCCTGAGGAGCCATAGCTGGGAGGACAGGAACATACCCTGAAAAACTGGGAAAGCAAATCAAAATCAGTCTCCTGAATAATTTAAGATTATTCAAAAGAAGGAAACTATTGCTATTGACTTTGTCTTGTACACTGTGCATTTGGTATATAAAATTTAGTCTCATCTCATGGAAGGTGACACAATGCCATAGACCCATTATCTTCAGGTGGCTGGGGCACACAGTTTAGCAGTCTCTTTCACTGACCTCTGCAGAGCTCTGACAGCTCTGCCTTTGCAAAAGCTGCAGCTGGGATGCTCTTCTTTGGAGCACAAGCCTCTGCAGAACTCAAAATGGCAGCTCAAAACTGACTATAATTTTTTCTATCTGCTTGTTCTTGCCCATGATATGTAAAGACAGAGGGCTTTGCCCCCCGCCCCCCCCCCCCCCCCCCCCCCCAACAATAATCTTTGGAATTATAGGAACCACTGATTTCACTTTTACTGTTATATCTTCAACATCAGTTGCTGTAAGAAATAAACAACATATTATTGAACTTTTTTTAAGTGTTAAATGAGCTCAATTTATTATGGAGCCCTGTAGATTTATCTGTATAAACTTCCTAGGGACATGTAACTCATAATCTCTCTGGGTCTATGATAATTTGACATCTGCTGTTTTCTTATAATCCTCTAGAGTGCCAGCCTATGTACTTAACAATATGTTTATAGTTTCATGTACCCCAAATTAAGAAAATTGCCAGTTTTCTTTCAGTCACATATAGGCACACAAAATACCTGTAAGCACTTCTGTAGCAGTGAAAGTTATCACTGGTTTTCCAATTTAAAAAATGGGATAGGAATTCCTTTCTGTTTTGAAAACCTGAAGAAAAACAGAAATCACATGAACTGACATTAACCAAATAGATCCTCATCCATATAGGCAGGAAGATGAGTATTTTTGCTTTTAGAAAAAGGTTATTACCATCAATAACTTTGGACAGTAAATTCCTTTTATTTTCTGCTAACAGTCCAGAAAGCAGGTTTATAAAATAGCTACTGATGCAACTTTCCATGAAACCCCTGTGCAAGAATTAATGTGCCAACAAAAACCAGATGCCTTTATACAAAGCTAGCAGGACTGCCTGTGGCGGCATAGTCCTCCACAGCAGGGAAGAGATCAGAGCTGGGACCTGGCTGCTGTCGGTGGGTATGGCTGCCTCAGCCATCTGCAGGGTAGCAGGGGCTCTGCAAGCGGCTGCCATGTTACATCAGGAAAGTCTCTGATCTGGAAACCTCTCTTTTCGACTCCCACTGCTTTCTGGTGTCTTGACCATAGGCCAAAGTAGGCATGTCTGCTTCCTGCAACTGTTGTTCTCTGTCTAAGCATGCTGTAATTCTCAAGCCGTACAAAATGGTAGGGAAATATTTTAATCTGTTTTTATCAAAGGAAAAGGTTTTCTTGTGCAGGGATAGCCGTTCCACTAATTCACTATAAGCAGGGTAAGATTTCTGGGTAAAATAACAGGAGCCCGTTCTCACCTGGAGATATAGTTTAAAAAAACTTCAATTGTTAATTTTAATTTTTGCCTTGAAAGAAAAGCATTTCAGTATTTTAATTAGAAAAAGAAAAAGAAAAAGAAAAAGAAAAAGAAAAAGAAAAAGAAAAAGAAAAAGAAAAAGAAAAAGAAAAAGAAAAAGAAAAAGAAAAAGAAAAAGAAAAAGAAAAAGAAAAAGAAAAAGAAAAAGAAAAAGAAAAAGAAAGAAAAAGAATCCTATTCACTAAGGAAATTTCTTCTCAAACTTAGAGAAAATCACAGTACTAGACAACACTGTGTAATTGTTAGACACTGTAATATCCAGAGATACTGTAACTGTAATGCAATAGGGTTTACCAACACATGCCTATTGTATCATCAGTTTGAAAGCTTCAAACCTATGTACATATAAATTATTCTAATGAGTGGTAAGTCAACAGGAAACATCTGGTCTACCTGGTGAACCCACTAATGTAGTCCACCTGTCACTATCTAGGTCATTACATAGCTGTAATTGTGAATTGCTGTAATATTTTTGGCACATATACAAAGCCTCAAGTTGCACTAACAGATTGAACCAAGGTCCAAGATTAATATACCGGGCTTTTTTGTCATCCATTATGCATATTTACAATACTCATTAAGCCCACCAGGAAAATACTAAGGAAATTTCTTTCAGCATGATTTTGCAGTCTTCTTTTCACTTAGAGGCATTTTAGAAGAAATTTCACTATATTTGCCACAAGTAAGAAGACAAGTGTGGGAAGAGAGTTGTCGTAAAGTATTGGTTCAGAGATTGCTTTAGAACACTAGTTCTCACATTGTGTCTTCCTGTGTGTCTTTCTATTTACACACACACACACACACTTTCTCTGTACCAGTCAGACTAAAAACTTGCTAAAACAAAATGCTTTTAGCAGTAATGTCAAGACTCAGAACTTAATCTGAATTTTTATATGAAATATTCAGATAAACCAGAAATAGTCTGGCTAAAATTTTACTGCTTATAGCAAAGCATATAGTCATTAAGAAGAGAAGAGCCGACCCACCCTGAGCCTCTAAAAAAGAACAGTATGGTTTAGGTCATTTATGTCAAATGCACCTTAGAAAATGAAAGTTCTCTTGCACAAATGATGCACATCAAGCTTTTAAAAGCTGAAAGCCCTGATGTCTTACAGTATACTTTTCAGCACTATGGCAAAAGCACTTAACATTTCTACATATACAGACTGCTGTTATTTCTGAGGAGATGGGTAACATACCAGCATAAACCTGTTAACATGTTATAGTTGGAACTTTGGCCTGAAAACTGGATCATCTCAGCTCCTTTTTTGTGATTATAGTGATTATTTGTCGCCAGTCTTCAAATTATCTTCATCATTAGAAAGACTTTGTTCCCCACTTATAAGACACCATACATTATCAACAGTAGGGTTTCTCCTGGTATAACCATTGCTTGTGATGCTTAATCCACCAAAGAAATGTACAAGCATAATCCAGAGAAAACTATTCCAAAGGTTTTACTATACTGTGCTGTAAGTTATCCATAGGAAGTATCTTAAATAACTTCCTACCTATCTCTAAAGTGTACACACTGAATTCTTGGTCTGTGTAAAAGTTAATGCATGGCAGAACCAGGCACACAATAGTTTCTTCTTCTTGTGTCCTTTTTATTTCAAAGACAAAACTCAGTATCTCCCAAGTTTCTCTATCTTCCAAATTTCCAACTGAGCAACTATTCTCTTTTATCCACTGATAATAAAATATCTATGATCTGGGCAGAGAAGAAGTGAAACATTATCAAAGTAGAAGATCTTTTTCACAGACAAGCTAAAAACCAAATTGAGCTACCCTAGCTTAAATGAAAGGAGAATTAAGCTGTTCTGTACTATTAGATCCCTGGAGTTCAGTGGGAGCAATAGAGGGGGTTATAAAGAAAACACTAAAAAGCATAAGTAGGCAGAACTTGGTGATTCTAACTGGACTCCAAGAAATTTCAATCTAATACTTCTCCTAAAACTTAAACTTGGAGCAGAAGGTATTGGATGAACTAGTACATAACCTTCTCCTACTGTATCCCGGTTGTAACATCACAGAACAATGGGCTTGTTTCACCACCAGGCAAGTGCCCAAACTCCTAACTGTTGACTTCTCTTTGGTGACTAATCTCTCTCTTCCTATCCCACCCCTTTAGGATACCATAGTCAAATCTTCAAAGGGCTTTGGAGTAATCCCAATTTAGCATGAGACTGGTTTTGATAACAAAAAATAAACCATAGACTCTTTCAAGAGAAAATTACTATCATCCTTCACAGACACATTGTGCATTAAATTGTATCTATGTCGTGGTTTAGCCCCAGCCAGCAACTAAGCACCATGTAGCCACTTACTCACTCCCCCTACCCCAGTGGGAGGGGGAGAGAATCGGAGGAGTAAGAGTGAGAAAAACTCCTGGGCTGAGATAAGAACAGTTTAATAATTGAAATAAAATAAAGTAAAATAGTAGTAGTAGTAGTAATAATAACAATATAATAATAATAGTAATAATAATATACAAAGCAAGTGATTCACAATGCAATTGCTCACCACCCGCCGACCAATACCCAGACAGTTCCCGAGCAGCAATTGCTGCCCCCTGGCCAACTCCCCGCAGCATATATACTGAGCATGACGTCATATGGTATGGAAACCAGGACAGTCTACATTAATAAATTGACATAAAAGGAAATGATCTTTTACTGAAGAAGGTAAATGCTGAAGCCTGTATATCTATAGTATCTACACTTCTATTTTGGGATAGTTTTAGTCTTGTGTCCTGATTGAAATTTTCCCCAGAGCTGTCCAAAGTCCAAGCTGGTTCAGAGTCTTATGTCTCCTTTAGGCAGATGCAGCACACTTAGAGTATATCTGGTGGTAGGCTTCTAGTTTAGTTTCCTCCAAAAGGAATCCAGCTAGCATGAACCAAAAGACCTCTGCAAATCAAATCAACAACATCCATGAAGTCAGGCTGATCAGGGGCTTCACACCAGAACTGCAGCACTGCTCAGAGTTGCAACACCATGTTGACACCACCTTAGGGTTCATCTGCATTATGGGCTTAGTCTGGATCAGGAATGAGTGTCCCAGCCATCCCTTCTTACTCAATTTGCATGTTGAAGTGATCTCAAGGCACTTGAACTAGACTGCTCTCATACAAAACTAAACTAGAAGTTGCTCTCCAACTGCACATGGAGCTTTAATACATATGATGAGATTAAAGCTACTGAGAAGTAAAAATAAATCTCTGAAATATCTACGGTGTGAATATCATCTTCTCAATGTCTCTGCTTTGTTCTAGAGCTCTGTTTCTACCCATCCAAACTACTTTGTTAATATAGCCATAGCTTCAAAGTGTTAAAATTTCACCTGAAGGTTGTTCAGTGCTGGATCGCATTTTGGACTATCAAAGCTTCAAAAAAGATTTTCCTTTTTTCCCACCCCTAGTATTTCTTCCTTATGAAAGCTATTTTTTGTATCTTAGCAATAATCTGACAACTGGTGGGTATTTCTTATCACTCCAATGTCTTTTATTAGTGTTCATGCAAATTCATTAGTTTTCAATCATTTCTAACTACAAGCTCTTTGTTAAGGTGAAACACTAAAATGTTAGTGAGATATGATATCTCATTTTAATTAAAAGGAATTAATTACACATTTCTTTAAAAAAAAAAAGATAAAATTAAACACAAGCTAAAGGTACGCTTGATTAAAAGAGTATATGAGTTGGTAGACTTTACCTTCTTCCTTCATGTCATAGTACTCTTAAATTTCTGAATTTTTCAGGACAGTAGCAGAAACAAAAAAAATATTGTCCAATAGATAGAAAGTTACTGTACTTGATATAATATATGATATGACTTGACAATGATATATAACACTTATTGGTATGTTTAAGTTGTTTCTGAAGTTATCTACTTTCATAAATGAAACAGACTCTTAATCAAGATCTGGCATATAAGTAGAGGAAGTCCTGAGTTTCATATGAAAAATAGAAAATAAAACAAACTTTATTTTGTTGACATTTTTAAAGGGCCACTTTCAAACTGCAAATTACTTTTCTGCATGGAACACCTAATAAAATTATACTATGACTAGGGTGAGTTAATATTCCCTCCCATTCTGCATGTTGTTTCAGCTGTTGTGGTCTTATTAATTGATCTCCTGTATAATACTAGAGTCCAGCTGACAACACGACAATTAGATATCAGTGTAACTTCATGTGTTTGAGTTGTCCCTATAAATTCAAAAGCAGTTCCCATGTGCAAAACATACCGAACACTTGCCTTTCTGCATAATCAAGGCATTCACTGGCAGTTTATATTTACTTTGAAAACCCATGCAGTCTCCTCTCCCCCCTTTTTTCAATACATTAAAAATATTGCTATTATATGGAGAATGTTTTTCAAATAATGATATATTTCTAAATAACCTCTCTTTAAAAATTATAACGTGACAGTGTCCTTTAGAGAGTTAATATTGTTACTACAAGTTTTTAAATAAACTTCAGGCATAAAAATGCATCTTGCCAAACATTTAAATTATTTTTTATTTTTATTACAATTTTTATTGATCAAATCTTTCCAAGAATTTAATGAACCAGTGTGGAACTGAGAATAGCTACAGGCATAATTTATTTTTTAGTTGATTGGTCAAACCACAGTTGAAAACAAAACAACATTTTTAGACTTTTTTGGTGGAGGGAGATATATTAACCTTACCTTTATTAAATATAAGTTATTTTAAAGCAAAACCTCATTTCAAAATGAAAAAAACTTCTCACTTCAAAACTGTTGAATAAAGATTTTTCAACTTTCTCTAGTTTACCCTTTGCTCTTCTTCAACATGACAAGTTCAACACCTTCTTGCTTCAATGTTTCACTTAGCCTAAACATGTTAACATAATTTTTCTATTTAAAATTTTCCTAGTTCCTAACTGAGCAACTTCAGCTCTCTGCTAGCCTATCATAAGATTTACTTTATTAAAGCACTGAAGTATGTGCCAGTTGCATATTAAATAAACAGTTCTATCAGTGGGAATCTTCACAAAGACATAGAAACATATTGCTGAACCATGGCCATGTATAAATACAAGCCATAAGTAAATATACTGATTTTAAAGTGCTTTAATTCCTCCCAATGTGACTATGTCATCAGTACTTACTTTTTCCCCAGAAATGTTTGTCATCTGTAGTTTTTCTGCAGTATGACTAACAAGGGCCAAAAGAACACACCTGTGATGGCCAAAATAAATTCCTCCAATGTTTTTTTCCTATAATTTTACATGGGAGAGAAATTTTGGAGGATCAAACCATATGAGAACTTCTCACATAATTATATAGAAATAGGTCTGGAAGGAACCTACAGATATCACCTTCTCTATGCTTAAATTTTACCTTTGAATTTTTCTTTGGATCTGGGAAAATCAATTTGAATAGATAAAATGGGTTGTGCACAGGTCATTCCTCTTGAGTTTCTTAGTGTGTTTGAATCATCACACTTCAGTAATCAGAGGTGTACAATTTTTAGCATTGGTTATCTGTTTAATATAGCAGCATTTATTGATCCTTCAATGCAGCTTTCAAGTTTTGAATGAGTCATGAATTCTTTTTACTTGAAGTGTAGGCTGAGTCATAGCCCCCCATTTTCCTGAGTTCAGAGTTTGGTCACCCTTCTGTAGCTGAGAGGCACTTTGCAAAGGAAGGCCATTCCAGAATTCTAATTTAGCATCTTCTTTTAAGTATCAGATTCAGTGGGAGGATCCTATGACCTGGCCCATGGATTTCTGCACTATACAAACAGGGATTTGGAGGAGAGCCTTCCAAGTGCTCTGAAGGACTTCAGTTCTCTAGAATTTAAAGTGAATTTTTAATTTCTTCTTTTCTCTGGAGCATAAATGTCATAAACTGTATTTCTACACAGATTATATTGGCCCTATATTTTGTTTATAAATTCATTCTGATTTTATAAATTTATTCTGAAACTTTTATACAATACACAAAATATTTTTTCTCACTGGTCTGTGATATTGAATTTTTGCAGTCCTGTCATTTTCTGGCAATCTTCCACTTCCAACTATATAGTTTGGAAATATTTTATTTCATTTTCATTGGTAAATCAATGAGAAGGTTGCTTTTCTGACATCTCAGACCATATGAATCATTTTTAACATTCTCAAAGTGCTGCCAGGGTATGGACATTTTATGCCTTCTGCCTGGAACCTGAAAACAAGTAGGGGATGTTTGTTTATTTTGTTATGGCAGACTAAAAATGTTCTAATCCCACAGTCTAGGTACTTTACAAATATGAGAATGAAGGTGGTGTATCATGATAGAGAGGATTATGCCCTGGAAGTACTGAAACTTTACTTATGTATTGATTGATACTTTTTAATCAAAGTCACAAAAATTACCTTTGAAATTTTTCCAGCTTCTTCAACAAGGATTCAGAGGCTATCTTCACTAGACTTAAAGGCCAAAAATTAGGGCTTTAAATCTGATATCAAATAGCCTTAAATGTATATTCTATAGATAATTTATGAAGGGATAGTGGGGAAAATATTTTATATATACACATATATATATATAAAAATGTCAAAGAACAGCAAAATTCTTTTGGTTCACAAAATTATTGTGAACCAAAATACAGCCTGGAATTCTTAGTGTCATACCTCTGCCCTCTGTTTAAGCAATGTTCTTTTTTGATAACTGATATAGATTAAGTTCTCTGACTAGAAGATTAGACTGGATGATGATGCAGGATTGATGACTTGCATTGACTCTGCATATTATATATTACCACAGAATATTTAGCTAAATGGGGTTTATGGGTAGTGGCTTAATTGTCTTGAAAGGATAGTGATGAATGCACATTTTTTATCAACTTTTTGAAAGCATATTGTGCCACACAGTGAGATATGTTGTGACTGGCACACTGCAGACATTTTCCACAGTAGAGGAATCTTTTTGCAATCAAATGTTGCAATGAATAGATAGAAACGCTGCAGCTTAATTGAAAATGATCAGCTAGTTCCATAAGAACAGATGGAATAAATGCTTGTGATATTAGGAATCTAAAACATCTATTTAAGCTGAAAAATCTGTGCATAAAGTTATAATGTTTCTGAATAGAGTAACAAATTATTATTTTTTTATCTCCCTTTTTATTCTGAGCTGTGGTGCTTGGAGCACGGACATTCAAATAAGGTCTGAATACCTTCTTTTGCTTTATACCCAGACATATTTTACAACCTACAAGCTAAGGCGGGATTGTATTGTAGACAAAAATTAACACTGGCAACACTAAATTAGAATCATAGAATCATTTAGGTTGGAAAAGACCCTTAAGATCATCAACTCCAACCGTAAAGCTAACACTGCCAACTCCACCACTAAACTATGTCCCCAAGCACCACATCTATGCATCTTTTAAATACCTCCAGGGTTGGTGACTCAACCACTTCCCTGGGCAGCCTGTTCCCATGCTTGAAGTTCCCATTCTCAAGAGAATAGGGAACACTCTAGGGGTAAAAAGCCCTTTTGCAGGTGCAGAGGGCTCCTGTGAAGTTTGAGGGGGCATGGAGGATTTGAGTGCCCTTAGAAAGGTGAAAACACATAGAAGTCAGACTTGCCAGTCTGAGAAGAAATACATAATCTTTCTTCATCTGAAGAAGACGCTTAGCACAGTTTTTCTAGCAGGTAGCCTTCTAAAGTCAAAGGGAAATACCAGCCTGAATTTCTTTCCTCTCAAGAGTATTTTCTGGACTTCACTTTGGTAACTAAGCTGGTCCTTAATAATGCCTGGAGAAAGAGTTCTGCCATACTGTACAATACTTGTGTTCTCAGTTACAAATGGAAAAACAAAGAGGCAGTCTAAAGAACTTACTTGTGCACATAATGTTAACTATGACGAGAAATCCCTACACTTCATTCATGCTAGAACGAAATGCACATCTTCTAAGTTTCTGTTATTAATTGCTTTCATGACATAGTGCTTCTACCCTTGGTTAGCAAGCACATTTAAACCATTACATAAGGATAGAAGTGAATAAGAACTTGTAGATCAGCATGATATAGAAGACTGGTTTCCATGAAACAAGAAAATTTAGGGCATCAGAAACAATAGACAATTTCACAATACTGTTTCTTCTGCAAAATAGTTTGATCATACTGCACTTTATTTATATATAATAATGTAAAAATATATTTACTGTTGAAATTAAAAATTGAAAACAAGGAAACATTAATGTAATATATTAAAGTCATGCAATAAATAATTGTTGCATGACTTCTGTAGTCCAGCTAACTTAAGAATGTTAAAGTTTTTTGATGTGGAGCTTTTTATCTCATAGATAAAAAGATGACTGCTTAAAATTCTGTTTTATCTAACAAAAACATCATTAAGTGAGAAATCTGTAAATCACACAGAAAAGATACTGTAAAATACCTTAAAGTGTTTCTAGCTTTAAAATTGTCTAACTTATTTTCCACCAAAAATATTGTATAGATGTGACTGTAAAATATATGACAACAGAAGCTCTCTGATTAGAATGTTTCATATGATGAGTGCACAATACTTTTTGATCATAGCACAAAGGAACTTTTATTTAAGCAACAGTCTGAAGATGTGCTTTCAGTATTATCTGAAACCAGTTTTTTAATTTTTTCTACACACTGATCCTTTGATATTTCAAGAGTCTTGATAAAGGAGATAATGACTGGAAAAATGGAGAAAAAGACACTGAACTTTCTGTTCAAAAAGGATTTTTCAGGAAGATGCTTTTACTCTGATTCAAAGCTATCTTATAGAAAAATAGTATCTACCAGCTCTGAATTTTAATAATGAATAGCCAAGCCAGAGGCTACTTTTGTCAGTCCCTCTTGTTCCTGGCTACTTTACGTAGTTCTGAGTTCTTCAGTACATCAAAGCCAGTATGAAATCTTGAAATACAGTGCATAATCTCAGTGTCCTGCTTGATTTTAGTAATGGAAATACTTCAAGTGGACATTTCTGTCAAACAAAGATATGAGGAAAGGCAAAAAAGATGTGTTCAAAGATGTTGTGTGAATGGTTAAAATGTTACAGGAGTGCATTATGATTCCTTACTGGTTTTTGCAAACTTCTATAGAAGGCATGAGTAAATAGCTCAGCTGCATTTTTTTTTTTTTCATCATCCTCAGCTTGGGTTACAACAAAGAAACGAAACACATAGTCTGAAAAAAATCAGCCCTTAAGAAAAAAAAAACAAAAAAAACCAAACAAAAACACGGCAGAGAATTTCATTGTTCCTTTGACTCTCAAAATCATCTGTTGTCATCTCCCTTCGTTAGCTTCCATATAATCACTGCATCAGCTTTGAGGCTCAAGTTCAACAGAATATCACTTTATGTTGTGCTGTAAAGGCATTGAACAGAGCTTTGAACCAAGTAGAACAAAGAATGAAAGAGAACTAGTTTATTGAAAAAGAACTAGTTTATAACTATGAGTTTACCAGCAAGCTCTGAACAGACAATGTCCAGAGCTTTCAGTTCTGACTAGAGCAACAGAGGTGATTCAGTAGTTACAAAAAGTTATCCTGAATAACCAGTTTGGTGCTTTATGCAAAACATTCCAGTGCCTGTAGATCTTTTCACTCATTACAGAGCAATACTAGGCATTAGTTTTGCTTTCTTAACATAAACTTCAGGAAATGGACAAGCTACTGTCCTATCTCTTCCCATGCTCCACAGCTTATTTTTCCAAAATACATTGTGGAGTCTGGCAACTGCCCAGGGACTGCTAACACTAAAGGCAAGCTCATGACAGGCTCTAGCACTAGAAAATTCACTTTAAACCTTGTTGAAATTTTCCAAAACTCAGTGCTACCAAAAAATTATAAAGCTAATATATGATTAGGAACGCCTTAGGAGGCATATTTAGGAATTGTAAAATAATAAAGTATATGATCATCTTGGTGGATGGAGATGAACATGACTTGGGTAATTAGAAAATACAAGCCTTGTAAGCTTTCTAATTCTCTTATAACTGAATCCAAAAAACCATCACAGGGAGTTTTGAAGTGTCCCTCAATAAAACAGAAACTAACCTTGGGCTAGTGCCTATAGAAGTCACCTGTCGTTAGATGGGGGCCTATAATATTTTAGGAACAAACTGAACTGTTAGGGATGCAACGTTAGTTACTAGTGAAAGCAAAGGACTAACTAAAAGAACAAAGATTGGAGAAAACAGATTTGTTTTATCTTGATCTGCTTTAAAAACGAATATATATGTGGAACTGTACTGCCACCACCTTTGCAGACATTAATGCAACATCATTTAACTGAATATTTGGCAATGCCTGGGTAAAATTCCATCACAGCATATTGCATCTAAGCCAGAAGTGTTCAAACTCCCCAGCCTAAATGCTTCCTCATTCAACTCCTGCTTGAGGGTTGATATTACAGGGAAAAAAACCTGCATCTACACTGCTTCAGTAAAAGAGTGTCTGTAAGGTCATTTCTCTGTAGAGTCTAGAGAGGAAAAAGATGGTGGCCCTTCTCCCAGTCATCCTCTTCATGATCAACCCCCTTCACCTGTCTCCAGAGAGAAGATACCCACTGCAGACTGGTGGTTGAATCCCTTGCTGAGGTAGTTATTGTATCTGCCTGCTGCTTCCAATCACTGTAAGGACATGGTGCCATGTAAACATTCATCATCACACATGTACTCCTGGCAGATCAGAGAAGCCGACCCAACACTTAAACAAAGTCAAGTATAAAGAAAAGGTAACGTTTTTGCAGCAGATTTTGCCCTGTTTCTTGATTTCCTGCTTTACTTTTCATAAAACACTAGAAAAGCCCCGTTCAAGTCCCCCAGCTGGAAATGCTCCTCCATGAAAAGGTGTCCCAAGTACACAGAGTTGGAAACCTATCTCTCATCTCCTTTTCCACCCTCTGCCCAGAAAGTCTGTCAGGGATTTCCAGTCACTGGCAGCTTCTGTACTGCTCCCAAAAGGTTCTTAGCATTTTAATTCTAACACAGATGAGAAAAGCAAAAGAAAGAACTGTTGCTAATTGTGGACTTTCAGATGTATTTCCTTTTCTCTGGCTCCAATAGTAGCTTAAGAACAAGAGAGGCTCTCTTTTATCAGTGGCTTCTCTGAGCTCACTTAGATTGAATCAGGTCCTATAATATTATCATTTAGTTCCTAAGACCCAGAAGCAGCTGAGACAAAGATTCATTGAATACTCAATATCATCCTGGTTCATATCAGTAAAGTCTTGTGGTTCCAAGACAAATGAGACAAGCAGCTGTGGAGGTCACACTTCCTATCCCCAAGCTGTACTGATGAGTCTTAAAAATTACAAGAAATTAAATCTGACATGCATTTAGTTCATACTAATTCATCACAATCAAATTTATTTTCTTCAGAATGCAGTGCCTATTTAAGATCATGAGATTTAGTTTCCCTGGCCACTCATGCCCTCAGACTACCATTTTGATACTGCTGAGCAAGTACTACTAAACTACAGTCCCCTCCAGTTCTAAAACTTATGACAATGTTCAAATGATATTGGGTTAAATAAGGAAAATCAAAACTCTCAGAAGGGCTTTACATCCTTTAAGTAGTCTGAGTTTGTAGGAAAATAAAGTATTTCAGTCATTTGGGTTTACTTCTTTCTGGAGGAAAAAAAAAAAAAAGAAATCCATCTGCTTGGACTCTGACAACTGTGGGTTTGTTGATGTACAAGCTCAGCATGAATCCTATCTTAATTGTATCTGTCTACCTGAGTGTCTGCTTATATATCCGTATGGCACTTTCAGGATTAGGTTTTACTTAATTTCAAGACTTTAGCTCTGCATTAAACAATCAAACAATGGGTTTCACCAGTTAAGATGGGGGGTGGGAGAGGAGTGTAATGAATGTCCTAATCAGCTCTTGGGATTGCTAAAGGCTTCATATCTACTTAGAGCATCCAGACTGAAGATGCACACAGATGTGCTTAATGTCTTTGTGTGCTCTGGTAGTGTAGTTCCCATAATGATGCAGCATCTGCCTAGTGACAAAGACACTTCAGTCATACAGAACAGACCAAGAAAGAAAAAATCCCTTATCTTTCAGTTGCGCAAAACACTTGAGCAACCACAGCACAGTTACATAACCTACTTGCAGACAGGGGAAAAATGGTTCAGACTGCCTGGAACAATTACCCTGAAATTATATTATGGTCCAGGGACTGTATATTGTATGACGGGAAAGTGCCTGGCAACCGCTATGCAAACTGAGCAAAGTTGTACACACATTTAAAAAAACCAAAGCAAAACAAAACAAAAAACAAACAAAAAACCCACAAAACCAAAAAACCAACTAACCAACCTAACAAACAAAAAAACAACAAAAAAGGCAAACAAATGGAAGAAAAAAACTTTGGCAATTTTTTGAGTGCTGAATTAAGACTTCACAACCTACAGCAGAGTTAAACAGCACTGCAGAATGCCCTTGTACATAGTTTAAAAAGATTTTGAAATGTTTTAAGTTCCTTTTAAACACTTAGCAGCTTCTAGCAAAATCTGTCTGGCTGAGCATGGAGAGTGAGGACAGAGTCATAATAGTGAATAAATATTTCCAGCACATATTCTGGAAGTGATAGCACTCATGATTTTAAAATGCATGATGCTTGCACAGATGCCTTTTTGAATCCTGCAAAAGTATCATGCCATATAAAAATTATCTGTAGTGTTTGCAGCAACTGTGTTTTCATGTCTGATTGAGTGTTCAGTAACTACATAACTAACTACATAAGTGTTATAATTTTAATTTCCATTCAGTCTCTTTATAAACTTCTTTTAAAGTTTGGCTATGTGCATTGCTTTGTCAGGAAAATTATCTCTACTTCAGCATTTTAACTATAATTAATGATGACACTTACCTTGATTGTTGCCAAGTTTATATTCCCTAAGAGATGGAACAAAACACACAACGTGTGAATTATTTATACTTCCATATGGAGGCTTATTGTTAATACTTTCTCAGTAATTCTTAAGAGTTGGATCTTAATGAGGAAATGTAGATCACTGGTGTGTTTGGTTCAAAATGTATCCAAAGAGATGAAAATGCTACCGTACTTCAAAAATGAACAATAAAGAAACCTTTCTTCCTGTCAAAATTGCTGTGACAGCTTTCAGAATGCATCTATACATGAACTGAGATATCCTTCTCTGCCATATAGTCTTCCTTTGAGCAATGACACACTGCCAATATTTTAACAAGGAGCTTCCATAAGTTAAAAAAAAATCCCTCTGTTGTCTTACAGTATCCCTCAAATGCCAGGTAATCTATGATCTATGGCAGGTTGAAGGAATGACAGGATACAGTTTTTTACTTTCTAATTTAAACAGGTCTCATGTTAAGAGGGGAGGGACAGCAGCATTTCTTACAGAAGCTTTTATTTAAATATTGGGTGATACTGGTGCTGTCTCTTGAAAGTTGTACCTCAAGTGGGGTTAGCAGCAGCTCAAATGTGCTTTGGATATTCTTCAGTTTGTATAGAGAGCACCTTGGACCCACTGTAAGTACTGTGCATCATGTTCTGCTAGGTATCAGTTCAAAATATAGCTAATACTTGGTTTTGTTTCTTAGAGCAAAACATTTTCTCTGCATTGCTCTTCAAAAGTATCAAGGTATTTGTTAGTTCACGTGGAAGTAGAGAAAACAGACTTGATCAGAAAAAGGGAAAAATTCTTCTACTTTCTGTCTTTCATACCTACAGAGAGATATCTATATATGATATTTATATAATATATAATATTTGTCATATATATGTACATTCTGTCCCTAATATATATATATGACATGCATAATTAAACTTCCCTCAAAATCTTGTTTGCCCACAGTTTTCTCTGACTAAAAGGAAACAATTGTGTTTACCTACATTTTTCACCAGGATTTCATTTCATTTCATACTCCCCATGGCAAGGGGGTAGGACTAGATGATCTTTGAAGGTCCCTTCCAACACAAAACATCCCATGATTCTATGATTTTTATTGTTCTTAGATTCTTGGGACCCAGAATAAACCAGCACAGAACTTGTGTAAAAAAACAACACAGCATGTGAAAAGAACTGCAAAGTCTACCTGAAGTCTCTGCAGAGGAAGAAAGCCTTTGGAGAAAAGCTGTCATTCTCAGCACACGTATGTGTGAAAATCCCAGGCAAACACTTTGCACAACATAGACTTGCTATATTGTCTGATTTCTTGCCAATGATGTTTCTGCAGACCATCTGATCTTTTAAAATACACCAAATGATAGCAGAAAAGGTTTACGAAAAAGTGGATGCAACAATTCTTCCCAGACTATAGGATAAATCAAAGCCTTTTTCTCTTTCACTTTTTTTCCCCTGCCTGTCTTTGTATTTGCAGAGTATCACACTCTCAGAGTAGAACTCGGATGTTGAGAAGTGAGGCACTGTATGAGTTTTGCATATATTTACTGCCATCAGGTGGGGCAACTGAAAGGATTTATACACTGTTTGTCCAAGTCATGTTTTTGCCTCAGTCATTGGAGAGATGTCAACTTAACCTAACTCCCCATCTCACTCCCCTTGGGTACAATTTGATGAAAGTGGATTGCACGTGGTCTCACCAAAGTGGTTTCAGCCACTCTGTCACAGCCATCCATTCAATATTAGTCTAGTTTACACAGGAAGGAGCATCATATCCTATAGCAGCAGCTGGGGAGAAAGTCTGAGAAGGAGTGACATTTCAGTCCTTTTTTGTTCCCCTTTTTCTCAGACAACATGCTTAAAACTGAACAAGAAAGATGCAAAGCTTTCCACAGACTTCAAAATACTGTTTGGTTCTCCAGCTTCAATTAGTTTGTTTTGTACTCACTATCTGTGATAAAATACAGGAACTGAGATCAAGAAGTACACCAGCCTGAGTGAAACTGTCCTATTTCAACCGTAGTAAGAATCTCCTTCCATATGAGTATGACCCAGAGCTAAAAATTAAAATTGACTTAGTCTCATGGGTTTATAATTTCTATTTTCACTTTTTTATATACATACATTTATATGTTATTAATTTAGTTATCATGAACTGATGATCATTCACTGGTTGTAAGACCTTATGCAATTCAAGAATATTTTAAAAAGTTTAGATAAAAGTTTGAGCATTGAGAAGACGGAATCTTGGCTCCTTGTTGAATTTCTAGAGGCAAAGAGAGAAAATGTTACTCAATAAGAAAATAATTTCCAAGCCATTATGGAATGAACCAAATTTGGAAATGCACTCTATTCAGCATAGCAAACCTATTAGTTCAACTCTGAAATTCTTACATTGAAAACTAACAAAGTGTAAAACCAACCTCGCTGTACATTGTATTTCCTAATCAGAAAGTCTAGTAAAATGTGGTGCAAGAGTTTTCTTGATCAAAGTTCACTCATTTTGACATATTTATGAAAGGAACAGAGCTTAGGCTTTATTTTTTCTAGGATCTCTGACTGCTTATTTCTAATGTCAAACTATTTTGGCTGTTCTATACTGCATATAGTTAAAACATGATCACCCTGCTCAAACCCGCACTTGAATATGCAACAAGTCACAAGGGATAAAGCAGAAATCATCAGGACATCAAAACAGTAAGGTGTTGCTGCTGCAATTGGCCATAGTTAGGACAAAGATATGTTGAAGAATGTCAGTGTTTCTAAGACTATTTCAAAATTCAGAATTAGAATTTAGATTTTAATTTTACAATCCATAATCTAACACAATGACTTTGTTTCTCTCTTTACCTTCTTCTGTGCTGCTCTCATGTCGATTTTCCTCAAAAGCTCTTTCCTTCTGTCCTAAGTATGGAGCACAGTCTCATAAAGTAAGAAATGCTAAATAAAAGTTTGCATGATTATTTAGACTATAAGGGAACTGACAAAACAAGCTTGAACGGCACTTTCCATTGATGACTGTCTACAAATGAGAGCTATGTATAGCACTTTTGAAATCCCAGATTGTGAACAAAGCTAGTAAAGGCTTACAGGCATCTGTTTGGGCTTCTGACAGAGTAAGCATTTAGTTAGGATTTTAGTTCAGATCATGACTGTGCTTTTTAAGTGGGTCCCCATTTATTGTGCTTTGGTTTACTTGGCACAGAGACCTTGGAATGTACGAACTGGATTCCATACAGGTGAAACTATAGGAGAAGAAACAGTTCAGGATCATATCTAGTACACCAGTCAGTAATGGACATTCAGACCAAAGGACAAGGCTAGAATTATCCTGTCAGATGCAGTCTGGATTTTAGCTTAAAAATATTTCCAGACTCTTCTGACCCTGGTTACTGAAAACAACCCTTTAAATTTTAACATCATATTTTATTTGTTCTTTTATTTAAATCTGTGGCTTTTTTTTTAATTGATGAAGGATTAATGTTATCAGGTAAGAAAGAAAGTATTAAGTGAGAGAAATGGTAAATTAGGCAGACTACATCTGCCCTATGAATCTAATGTAGAACTGTTCTGTCGCATTAAAAAATTATTTAAAAAAAAAACACTGATACAATTATAAGGGGGGAAAAAAACCCCAAAGAAATAAGTCCATTGTCTTGATATTTTTGTTTTGACAATTTTCAATAACTTTGTACCCTGTCTAGTTTTAAAAGTCTTGAGAAGGAAGACTACCACTACTTTCTGTAGTAGATATTTTAATGTCTTTTCTCCTCTTTGTTTTCTTTTTTCTTAATTTTATTTTGTCCCTTTTGTATCCTTTTTGCACCTCAAATAATTCTTCTCAACACAAAATGAAGATCCTTTTTTGATATTTATAGATAGTTCTCCACTTTTTCTTGCTCTTAATACTCTGTCATAAATCAAACTCTGTAATCTATAAGTTTGTGCTAGGCAAACTCACAGCTTTGAATGCAGTATTGCCTATGTGATCTCATCCTTTGCAAGAAGCATTATAGAGCAGTGATTTATTGGAATAGGGAAGCCAAGTAAATTCCCTGTCTAGACTAATGTAATTGTTCCCTTGTCCTAAAGGTTCAATGATTTCACGGTTAGTCATCCCATCTCTTTTCCCTATAAATACATGCAGATACCCAGAAAACCAGCAGCCTTACACAACATACATTTAACTTAATGGAAAGATTGTCTTGACTTGGTATGACCAAACCTTTAATCCCCAATTCAGTCAGGAAATATACATATTCTACATATGTATGACTTCCCCTGTGCATACCTAGAAGAGTGAATGCATAAATAGGAGATAAAATAACTGTAATCCATAGAGAAAGTAAAATTTATTCAAGTCTTGCATTAACACAATTTCTGTAACTCAGTGTAGCTAAAGACAAAACATACAGTACTGAAAAGAGGCTGATAGGCAGCTCTGCTATTCCTGTCTCCAAAGGTTAGGAGAGAAATGTTATACACACTGAGACCAAACTGTCTAAAGGAAAGCGCAGTGTGTTACACATCACATCTTGTGTGTGCAGTTATACAACTTGTACCTCCACATAAAGCAAGTATTGGTGAATCTTATGGTGCAGGATCTATTAAAGAAATTTAATGATTAACAAGAAAATACATTAATTTCTGAAAATGTTACCCCAATAGGTACACCCACCCCAGTCCCCAGCCTCCTACCAACACATATAATATAGGTCAGTAAGAGAGTATCCATGTATAGATTACTTAGTCTCAGAAATTTTTTTGTCTGTAACATGTCTGGAAGTGGATTCCTATGATCCATGCTGACTTTCATACTAATATAAATTTTGTATTAGAGACACCAGGTATTTATTCTACATAAATATTTTTCAGTTACAATAATAAAAAAATGCAAAACTATGAATTGTTTCAGATAATAATTAAGATACACATATAGCAACATTTATTATTTCAATTTTCCATTTCATCTAATGTTCTGCTTATACATTAGACAATATTAGTGGGAGACTATAACTGCTTAGATTTATGAATTTCAAGTATTCCCATCATTAACAGTATGGCTGTTTATATGCATAAAGTTAGTAATAGATGTTTGCTAGACAAAGATGCAGGAAAACAAGAGAGTAAATGGGTGATTTGACAATAATTCCAATCTCAGTTTTCTCTTTGTAAATCCATGTCTGTTGGACAGGTAGAAGTGTCCTAGAAGTACATGGAGGAAAAGCACACTTAGACTTACGTAGTCAAATTCTGCTGTACACTGGTCTGCTCTGTCAGTCACTCCCTGACATAAATTCCTAATGTAAACTCTTAGCTGACTACTGCTATAATTTAATCAGTTCATTATATTTTTGAACTTTATTGCTTTAATCAAATAAATGTACTTTTGAAAGATGCATCAACTATGGTCTAGAATCTCTATTTAACTTCAGCTTACAAACTCCAAACGCGTCTGTTTTGACTATACCAGTTTGGGTTGACTAATGATGCAGACTCTTTCCCATAACTATATATTGAAGTTGGGCAATCAACAAAAGTGACAAGGTGGCAATTCTTCAGTTACCTAGCAATACATCGACCTTACTATACCAAAAGGTAAGTAACCTGAATGCATCACAGGTTCTTAGTACCAAATAAGCTAAATAAGGAGGCAACATCCAGCAACCTTTCAGTCTCACGGAGGATTCAAATTGATTAATAGGAAAACACATAGCAAACCAACTGCCAATACCTTCAAAGCTGGACAAGCTTTAGCAGTCCCACTGTAACATCTGTAGAGGAGCATTCCCAGCACAACAGATACAGTATATTTTAATTAATTCTGTTGAAAAGAAAAGGTGAATTTTAGAATGCATTTTATTTTCCTCTCTTTTACGCTTCAGCCTACCAGAAAATTGAAATCTCTATCTCTGGCAGCACTGTGGCTGACTTCCAGCTTTATCTTAATGAAGAAGGAATTATTTTTGACAGAGTTCTGGTTTCCAAGTATCCCAAAATCCTCTCATTCATTTACCTGAGGTAGAGAGGAAAAGTAGAGACAGAAGGAAGAGCAGTGAAGCATACAAATATTACTCAAAAAAGATATAGGAAAGTGTTCTATGGAATAGAAGACATGAGTATTTTATGGTATAAAAGTACTTCGATCACATTTCCTTAAGTGTAACGCTTGAAAATTCACCATTTTATTTTTACATAACACTATCAAATGAATAATAAATGAATGTCACCAATTTTGAAAATCAAATGAGAGTGAGAGGAAGCTGGAGTTAGAAATGTTTTCAAAGGAGATTTAAGAATAAGTTTTTACAAACTGATATTACATCCTGTCATAAGGGCATTTTTCCCAAAAAAAAGTCCAAGCCAATAGCTACTATAAGGAAAAAACTCATACTGAAATTTAGAAATACTGATTTAGACAATTTCCTTGAATTGACATGTGGGCTGTTGGTTTCAAGCAGGACATTACATAATGTTTCCATTATATTTACCTAAAATTTCTGTAGTGCCATGTGTGCTTGTGATAAGTTATGGAAAAAATTATGATGACATCGGTATTCAAAGACCATTGCAACTCTGACTGAAGCAAAGAAAACACTGATGCCTGAAGACCGAGAAAGCAGGACAACTCTGACATCACTTTATCCTTCAGGTCTAAGGGCTCAGTATTCTACAAGTTATATGTTCAAATATTAACTATACATGGATATACTTAACTCCAGAATAAGAATCTTAAGGAATTATTGTTTCAGTTGAGAATATGCTTATTTTATAAACCTACAATTAGCAAGACCTCTTAATAAAGTGCTGGGAGAAAACAATAATGCTAAAAGATTGGCATGCTAGGTTAGCCTTGGCCAACTCCCACCCAGGTGCTTGCTCACTTCCCCTCCCCAGTGTGACAGGGAAAAAGTAAGAAAAGAATGAACACGCTTGTGGGTCTAGATAAAGATAGGAAGATTGTTTACCAATTACCATCATCAAAACAGACTGGAAGAATATTCACCTAATTTATTACCAATTAAAATAAGTATTTTCCAGTAGTGGGAAACAAAAAAAGACAAACATTAAAGCAGCATCTTTCCTTCTCCCCTTGCCCAGCCTCAACTTCATTCCTTCACTTCCAACTCCTCTCCCCTTCCCTGAGTTGCTCTTGGGGTCATGGGGGAAGGAGGTTACGGTCGGTACATAGGGGTTTCTCTCTGCTCGTCCTTCCTCCTCATCCTATTCCCCTGCTCCATGGGCTCTCTGTGGGCCACAGTTCCTTCAGGAATATCCATCTGATCCAGCATGGGATTCTCCACAGACTGCAATGTGGATATCTGCTCTGTCATAGTCGTCTCCATGGGCTGCAGGGAAACGCTTACTTCACCATGGTCTCTTCTAAGGGCTGCAGGGGAATATCTTCTCTGTCATGAAGAAACTTCTTCTCCTCCTCCTCTGACTTTGATGTTCCCTCTGCTGTTTCCTCACTCTTTTTGTTCCCTTCTCCTCTGCCTGTGTGGTGTTTTCTGCCCTTTCTTACATACATTTTCCCAGAGGTGCCCCACCCATGGCTGATGGGCTCAGGTGTCTCCTGTGGTGGGTCTGTTGCAGAGATGGCAGCTCCTTCCATCTTCCCACAGAGGCCACCGCTGAAGGGCCTCTGCTGCCAGACCTTGTCACCTACACCTATACACTTGGTAAAAGGCTCAAGAATATTTTTAACACAGTTCTTAATACAGCTCTTTTTAAATCTTGGAATTTGTAGATTTTATCACACAGGAACTTAATTTGCTCATCCACATTTGCATAAGACTACATATATATATAAAAAAAAAAAAGATTAAGATTCAAGGATATTTTCCTTATTCACCATTATCCTATTAAAATAGGAGATTCACGCTCATAACTTCAAAATGTATAGAATGAAATATACAAGCTTAAACACTCCTGAGAAAACTCACACAAACTTATCTACAAACATATCAACAAATCTACCAACAGAGATTAAAAAGACTATTACATGGTTTGTATTGTATAAGCATAGGAAGAACCCAGCAGGATAGCTCAAGTTATTTGTAGGCATTTGCAATTTCATAAGGTTGTAAATGATGAAATTTTAATTTTCATAATAATAATTTCATATCTGTTTTATTCATTTAAAGTGTCTACTTTTGATTAAACTAAGACAATAGAAACATTACTGAAGTGTGAGAACATTTGAATTTGCCCATAATGCAGAAAAGAGTTAGAACCATAGAGATGTTATTAACATAAATTGCAATTATGAAGCTGATTGTCATCATTTACAACTCTTTTCAAATTACTTGACAGATTGTCATGGAAAAATAATGTATGCAAATTTATTAATGTATATGCAAAATGTTTTACTTTAAGACTGAAATAAGACTATGGATCCAATACCCTTCCACATTTACAGTGAAAAGCGAAGGATATGCATTTCACTTAAACTTATTTGAATTAATCACGGTAAAAACAAAATAATCTTATTTCTAAAATTGCTTTGATTGGAAGATGTTCCTGAGTCATACAAACTGAGCAATTAATCTAGCAAAGTATTATGTAGACTGTGAGAGTTCACTTTGGATGTGATCATGGACATATTTTGACTTAAGATCAGGAACTGTTCAGAATGCATAAAAATGAAGTAGTTAATGAGGGGAAATTGGAGAAGGATGTTATGCTGTACTTCTTAACTGCATTTTTTTAAGTCTTCTGATTGCTTGTAAATTTTGATTTAAAGTGCTTTACGTAATCATGTAAATACTCAGCAGGCTTTACCCAAGCCAAGTTACTTCTACAGCTGCTTTGCAGATTTAGACAGGAAGACACATCAGACTGCATTTGAGATTTGACCATCAGCTTTTTTGCAAGTTGAAAGTTTGCTCATTAACAACTTTTTTCTCTGAAATCATGAAGAAAAAAAGTAAAAACCTGTTAATTTATAAACTTTCTAATTGCAGTCATAGAGAAAAAAGGACAAATATGTCCAATGGGCAAATGAGTAACATCTACAGAAGATGTTTCTGCCAGCACAAGCTCATGAACTTAACTCTGATTTCACTATTAAACAGAAACATACTTGCTCTATTATAGGTTTAGCTACTTAATAATTTCAGAGAGATCATTATTCTTTCATCATGCAAAACAATAAAAGGGTGAGTAGCCCCTGTAAAACAAAACGACATGTTGCCTGTTCACTCTGGGGAGGAATGAGAAGCAGTGAGAATACGCCAAGGTATGTGCCGTTTCTGCATCCTTCCACCAAGATAATCCACAAAGTAAAGAGAAGTTATGCATGTCTCCATAGAACAGTTGAAGTTTCTATTTTCTTTGTCCCTTTACATCCTCATTAAGAAAAGGTGGTGTTACTCCACCTTTAACCATCCCTGTGGCCAAAGAAAGAGGCCAGGTCACTATTTGGAGCTATTCAGGTTCACCTTTCAATAATCTAAAGAACATGCTGTTTAGCTTAATGATGCCTTGCACTGCTTGAGAATTATCTCTTTCCGGCAAATGCCTCAGTAGAGGGTTCAGGGTATTTAACTCAGTTCAGGGTATTTAACTGTGGTGAAAACTATAAAATTTGTAATGAAATACTTAATAATTCAAAAGTACACAGTCCTCCCCCACCACCAAAGACAATAACAGACAATCAAGGGGGGTTTTTTTGTGTTATGTGAAACAGGTGCAACAAAAAAAAATTGAAGTGAACACTATCAGCTTATAACTTTGTAAGCCAAAAATATAAAAAATAATAATCTGTGGAAGAACTATCTTTGCCTTTCATATTAAATTTAATTTCAAACTTTTGCCTGCAGTTATTACAGGAAAATAACATCTGAAAAGTAAAGTCAATTAGCTTTTATTTTGATTTGTCTGTCACTGCTTATTATTCATTATGGTATATTTAGAAGGCTCAGCTATCTTTTGAATCCTAATTTTTCCATATCAGATAGCTGAATATCAAAAAGGTAGTGAAAGAAGTAAACCTGAGGACCCCAGAATATGGTAGACGCCTGGAATTCCTTCAAGTCCAAGATACTAAAATTGTCAGCAATCTACACAGGGTAAATAACAGGAAAAAAAGGATGAAAAATCTTCTGAAAAAGGGCCTAACTGAATCAATTTTCTCTCAGGAAGGATTTATATGTAGGCAGAAAAAAAATCCAGCAAACCTGATTAGCAAGGAAAATTATGCTTTAGAAATCAAGAAATAGAAAGGTAAGAGGCAAGTCAGACCTGGGAAAGGTCTTAACACAAGATATTAACACAAATAACTTAAGATTCTTAAGGTATACAGAAGAAAAAAATAATTTTAAAAAGTAAGATTACTATGGAGAAGGTTCTTGGTAGAGATTAAAGATAAACTTAATATGGCTCCAAAACCAAACTAATATGTAAAGATTTTCACAATGAAGCAGTTGTTGAACTAGGGACAAAGAGAAGATGAACTTAAGGACAATAGGAAAACAGAATCCACCACAATGAAACTGGAAGGAAAACTCAGCTTAATGACCCCGAATTGGTTGGGACCAATGACCTCCCCCCACAAGATGTTCCAAATCTGACACACAAAATCATTATAGAATCATAGAATCATTTAGGTTGGAAAAGACCCTTAAGATCATAGCGTCCACTGTAAACCTAACACTGCAGGCATTCATACAAAGATTTTTAAGACAAGAGAGTCTTGGTTTTGTTTTAAATATCTGGTGAATAGTAACTGCAGCACATATTAAAAACAATTAAAAAAACCCCCATAATTCAGAAGTTAATTACTTGATCCAAATGTTCAGAACTGTTGATATAAGCTCAATATTGTGCAAGGCATTATAGCAAAGTTTTATGTCAAGAGCAACTGTGGATATGGAAGTTAAAGAAAATGGGGTTAGACATTAAAGGTCTTAGCAAAGATAACCTGGCAACTAAATTTCCTAAATAAAAGAAATACAAGAAATCTCATCTAATTGGACTTCAGTGTGTAAGTGGTACTGTCACATGGAAAACTAATAGAGTTGAAAAAGACAGAAAGTAATAGCAATTGATGAGAAACTACTAAAGGACTGATAACAA
This sequence comes from Pelecanus crispus, assembly GCF_030463565.1. NCBI lineage: Eukaryota > Metazoa > Chordata > Aves > Pelecaniformes > Pelecanidae > Pelecanus > Pelecanus crispus. Next base: position 98,201,344 of record NC_134644.1, on the reverse strand, counting down.
CCACTAACCTTCAGAGAAAATACTGTGACTGAAGGAGATTTTCAGTAAAGTTACCATTTTAAATAATGGGACTGATCAAATATATGATTTTCAACACCCTTTTTTAACAAAAAATTTGGACAGCACTACTTGTTTTAGAAGGGACTGGCACATCACACAGAAAAAAACAGGCTACCTCAATGATCAGACTAATAATGATAATGGCATGAAATTAAATAAAAAAAAATAGAGATGTTTACATGGATCATCAGAGGAAATGAAAGTCTTATCTTGCAAGAAAAGACTAAATGGAAATTTTTGGCCCACTAAAAGGAAGGCTGAGAAGGAATATAACAACTATCCATAAATATCTGTTGGTGGAGAATATAAATACCAGATAGTGCTGGAGTGAGAGCAAATTTAGGAGCATGATCAAGAAAGATTTTTTTCTGACTGAAATTTCGGACAGAGAAGCAAGATCATAAGACACAACTACTCTGAAATGGAGCTTCCCAAACCACACTGTGGTAACAAGAGATGATGCAAGAGGTTTCTGTTACTGAAATATTTCATAGTCTATGAATACACACTGAAAACCTGCCTTGAAACTATGACTTGATTTATTCACTTAAGCTTATACAGCTGGGGAAACGGGAGGGATGGGGAAGTATTTTTTAGTTCTTAATCCATTTTTCTAGATTAGTATTCTGCCTTTCCTTTGCTCTATGCTCTCTAGAAAAGCTAGATCTCTCTGGTGGTGGCATCTTCCCTGCTCAGTCAGTTCCAGAAGACATACAAGTCTCCTAGAAATTTTGAAGTGCCCAGCTAAATTGCGTATTCTCCTGATTATGCTAATCTGTTTTTCTTCCCTCTGTTTGTTCTTCTTTAGAGTTAATCTGTTCTTTTCTACTAGTTTGTCAAGCTTAATTGTTGCCTTTTGTCACAGACAGGCTTCTGACCTGCCCTTTCCCTTCTGTTGCTCTGCTCATAGATCGGACCAAGAGGAACTGCAAGTCTCGCAGAACTACGGTGAAACAGCTCCCCTAAATGGTGTTATTTAGCACGGAGATCCAAGGAAATGCAGTTTAAACTCGTTAAGATTCTTATAGTGTTTTGGAAAAAACAACCTTCTTAATATCTATGCGCTTTTATTAACAAGTTTTTACTGAAAACCTTCTTACTGAAAACCCTGTTGACCAGCTCTTGCAGTCTTTTGGGTGCCCAGAGGTCTACAGTTCATACTTTGGTGCTATGTGACATTTAGCACAGCTGAGATTCAGAGCTCTAAAGATGTTTGGATACTTTTTGGACCTTGGAAGGCATGCAGATTACCTCCCAGATGAAGAAACATTTGTGGCAGAGGATGTGTCATCCTTTCATTGTTAAAGCAGAAAACAACCAGATACCAAAGGAAATACCAGGTGGTATGGAGGAGGATCACAGTACAGAAAGGAGTCTGTGGTACCTCTGAGACTGAGGTCTTCCAGTAGTGTGGACAAGACAGCAAAATTAAAGAGTATCTCAACCTGTCCATGGAATACGCTGGTTCAACAATAATTTTGTCAGCAAGTTGAAAGTTGGATGCTTTTATTTCTTAAAGAGACTTCATTTTGCCCTGCAAATCCCTCAGTAAGTTCTCACTTCATAATGCTGATTTCTTAAAGGCCTAATTAGTTCAAAACAAACTGACATAAAATTTCTGGAAAAAATAAAAAAAAAAGAAAGAAAAGGATTATCACATGTAATTCCTATGGTGCTTGCCATGGATTTTCAGCTCAAAGCACTGCAAGTCAGGCCCCCAGAACTCTTGGATGAAGTGTAAAAGTGTAGATTGGTCAATATCTGCATTTATTCATCCTTCTATGTTTTCAATTTGCCTTAATAATAAAACTAGGCTTCTTCTAGGCAGGGACTCCAGGAGCTGATACTTAATAAAGACTACTAAGTGACCTAAGGCTCATGATTAGATTCTGGCATCACTATGCCTTGGTTCTTTCCTTTTCCCAGCACTGGAACACTTAACAGTAACTCACTGCAAAAGTAGGTAAAATACTTCTTTAGAAGAGAAGTTGTCAGGATACAGGCTAAGATTATTAATTTATTTCTAAAAGGAATTTCTAATTTCTCTTAAAAAGAAAAAAAACAAAACCTGTGATTTTTAGTCAGGCAATCGATGCCAATTGCTACTTTAACAATGGGGGGGGGGGAACAAAAAACAAAAAACAAAAAACAAACAACAAGAAATCTCACTTTGATGGTTCATATTTCCAAAATATGCCAGCAAGAATATTTTATCTGAACATCAGAAGAGGCCTTATTTAAAATTACCTGTTTGGAGATGATGGAAAGGCTGTGGATTTCATTTACCTGGACTTCAGCAAAGCCTTTGACACAGTCTCCCATAGCATTCTCCTTGGGAAGCTGGCAGCTCATGGCTTGGACAGGCGTACTCTTCGCTGGGTAAAAAACTGGTTGGGTGGCCGAGCCCAGAGAGTTGTGGTGAATGCAGTTAAGTCCAGTCGGTGGCCGGTCACGAGCGGTGTTCCCCAGGGCTCTGTTTTGGGGCCAGCCTTGTTTAATATCTTTATCAATGATCTGGATGAAGGAATTGAATGTGCCCTCAGTAAGTTTGCAGATGACACCAAGCTGGGTGGGAGTGTCGATCTGCTGGAGGGTAGGATGGCCCTGCAGAGGGACCTGGAGAGGCTGGACCGATGGACCAAGGTCAATTGTATGAGATCCAACAAGGCCAAGTGCTGGGTCCTGCACTTGGGTCACAATAACCCCATGCAACGCTACAGGTTTGGGGAAGAGTGGCTGGAAAGCTGCCTGGCCAAAAAGGACCTGGGGGTGTTGGTCAACAGCTGGCTGAACATGAGGCAGCAGTGTGCCCAGGTGGCCAAGAAGGCCAACAGCATCCTGGCTTGTATCAGGAATAGTGTGGCCAGCAGCAGCAGGGAGGTGATTGTGCCCCTGTACTTGGCACTGGGGAGGCTGCACCTGGAATACTGTGTCCAGTTTTGGGCCCCTCACTACAAGAAGCACATTGAGGTGCTGGAGCGTGTCCAGAGAAGGACAACAAAGCTGGTGAAGGGTCTGGAGCACAGGCCTTATGAGGAGCGGCTGAGGGAACTGGGGTTGTTTAGCCTGGAGAAGAGGAGGCTGAGGGGAGACCTTATCGCTCTCTACAACTGCCTGAAAGGAGGTTGTAGTGAGGTGGGTGTTGGTCTCTTCTCCCATGTAGTTAGTGATAGAACAAGAGGAAATAGGCTCAAGCTGCACCAGAGGAGGTTTAGGTTGGATTTTAGGAAAAATTTCTTCACGGAAATGGTAGTCAGGCATTGGAACAGGCTTCCCAGAGAAGTGGTGGAGTCACCATCCCTGGAAGTGTTCAAAAAACGGGTAGATGTGGCACTTTGGGACATGGTTTAGTCTAGTCTACCCTTGATTGGTTTAGTGTGGACTTGGTAGTGTAGGTTAATGGTTGGACTGGATGATCTTAAAGGTCCTTTCCAACCTAAATGATTCTATGATTCTATGATTCTATATCTCTAGCTATTTTGTGTAGCAAGTAGGTAATTAATGGAAAATAATTAAGTTTGAAACACACTGGATGGATACTGAAGGTCCTGTGCCCATGTTAAAATAGTAATATTAGAGGAACCTACGATGCTGAATGACCCTGTCAAAAACACAGTCAGCTTTACCCCTATTTAATATCAGTGGGCTTTGAAATTATTTCATGCAGACACTTTGCAGAATCAGGTTATGGATTCATCAGATTTTTGAATGTCACAGGCTGTATTAGACATGTTTGATAACATTGTGGTTCACATCCAGCAAATATGCTGTTATATGAACAGCAGTAGAAAAAATTGTCCTTTCTAAAAGACCCTGGAAATGCAAACACTAAATAGCAAATAACCACCATGTGTCATTTCTCCTCAAAGCTGGCAGTACTTTGAATTTTCAGGAAGGTTATTTTTCCCAGTAGTTCCATCCTGACCAAATGGTGGTGGCAAACAAACAATCAGCCAATATCATCAGAAGGAAAAGCTGGCAATAATTTTAACTGTTTCTTCCCTAAGGAGTAAAGACCAAATGAGGAAATGACCAAAACAACTGAGAACCATATTCATCAGTGTCAGCTCTGAACAAAGGATTGCCTTGTGTTTCGTAACAGATATTATTAACTCACTGGTAAGGAACAATATTAAGTGCAGTACAGACTGCTCAGCTTTAATGCCTTTGTAAATATGCAATCTGCTCTCTGTGCATCTGTCATGGACATCCAGCAGTCTTTGGTAATAAGAATATAGTGAATTAGTCTTACTACAATGAGAATGTGTGTACGCCATCAAACGGAAAAACAAATAATAAAAACAAAAGGATGAAAACATCAAGTATTAAGAAGTAAATGAAATTATATTCACAAAAAGCCTACACCTTCAGGAAGAGAATTTCAGTACAATGAAGTTTGACGTAAGCTGTTAAGGCAAGCAAAGCTATTGCCAATTACATGCTGTTTTTTCAGGTCATTCCAAGATGACACAGTAACTGCAAGCACATGACTAGATTATAACAAGAATTATAATAATAAAGAAAAAGGATATTTGCTTTAGTAACTAAATGTAAACTTGAGGTTTTTCAAAATAGGTCTTAGTTATAGGTTTTGAACACTTTTAAACCTAACCTTGTGTTTTGAAAATCTGGTCAATATCACAGTAGAAAAGCTAAACTAGAAAAATAGATCTGTTCCTCTATAGTTTTGGCAACATGCAGTCAGTATTCTACATAAACAAGTCATACTTTCTCTGTTCTGCTTCTGAGTATTTCAGCTGTGTCTAATTAATTCACACATCTTTTCTCCTACATTTAAACATTTCTGTATCACTACTAAAATACAGCATTTCCCAGATAGCATGCTTTTCCACACCTTGCTTAAAAATACATCAGAACCCTGTCACTTAGGAATGACTTTTTTTCTCTCAGTGCCAAAGGACTGTAATGTTTAGTGACCTTATCCACTTAAGGAGTCATCTTTAAAATTGCTTTTTCTCCTCTTGGCATGTGGAGACCTGGCTCATACCCTCTGGCTTGTGACTCAAGGTTGTGTAACCATGTCAACTGGTTTTAGGCTATCGGAAGCACCAACTACAGAGGTACTGCAAAACAGTACTGGCTCAAAGGAAGCATTAGCCCTAGGCCAGAACTTTCTGGCTTTGCAGCACTGACATACAAGAACTGGTGGAAGGCAGGTGCTAGGCTTATCTGCCAGTACTCTCCAGATACCGGGCTGGGCCAGGCAACTGGGCTGGGATACCACCTTTTCACTCCTGCCCTATGAGGTGCAGACTTTTCCAGAGCCCACCCTACACCCAAAAAGTCACATCAATCAGCTGGGTTGCCTGAGGGCATGGTGAGTTTGACTGAAATCCCATTAGAAATACTGGTTTGGGACAGAACCCTAAGGAAAGTGTATGAGAGAACAAAGCTCTGTAACATCTAGTTCACTAAATAGAAAAAAAATCGTAGTTCCTGAAAGAGACAAATTTCATATTGATAATTTGAGAGCAGTTCCTAAGGAATCAAAGGAAATAACTGACGAAAACCTCAAGATCTGGTTTCCAAACCTGTCAATACAAGGTAGGTCGGTTTCATCATTTGAATTTTCTCTGCTTGCACATCTGAACTATATGAATACTGTTACTCTTCTGTTTATTGATTATAATCCAGTATCCCCTTTCTGTTTTAATAAATAGTATCCAAAGTGTTATGGATTGTTTATAGAGATCTGGTTATTTTAAATAACTTAAATTCTTTAAGTAACTGAACTGAATTTGTCCATTTTAGAAAAGGTTTCCAGAAACTGTTACCTGTAGAAAAGACCCATCACTGTCAATAAATCTCATAATGCCTCTTCCTACTAATAGTGGAGAGAGCTAGTCAGGAGCAATGGAGAGCAGATATACCCAACACTTAATTAAGGGTCTTTCGTAAAACCAGTAAAAGATACAGTGTCCCAGTTGAGTTTGGTGAATTTGTGAACATTAGTAATTTTATTTTGTTTTGATTTCTTTTTTTTTTTTTTTAACACAAGCACAGTAAAATGCTACACACCCCAAGCCTGTTATCTGTCAGTATAATGTAAGGAGTAGAAATGATTACATGATGAATGATTTCATTTGAATCACAGGCTTGATAGTAGATCTCTTCTAATTTGAAAATATCAAAAAGTAAATGAACAATGTAAAGGGTTACCTACGATATCTTTAATTTCACTTGAAAGCTAAGTGTTTCAAAGATCAGGTGCTTAATGTGTTCATCTACATGTGCTTTACAGTTTGTTCATTTGGGATACAAAGAGAAAGATTGAAGATTTAGTTTATATTAAAATCCACCTCTTTGTTTCACTTTTTCACAAAAAAAAATGCTACTGAGTCTATGATAATCTTTGAAAGTGTTCATAAAATTGTTCTCTACTGGTTGTGCTTTGAAATTCTATTCGTGAACTCTCAATCTTTTCAATATGTCCTGTAACATTGTGTCAATCTCTGTGAACTCACACAAAACTGAGAATTTGACAAATGTCAGTGCTACATAACCTGAAAACCCTGTTCAAGTTCTGTAGTATGCAGTCACCTAAAAGATGACATTTTATCATCCTCAGTGTTTATTTTCTCTCTGTCAGGTTGATGCAAATTATTTTTTTGTTTGTTTGTTTGTAAAGTATCAAAATCTGTCTTAGATAATGTACTACTCTCTGTCCTGTCAACTTCCTGGCCTAATGTCATTGTTTTGGATGCCAGTTTCAAAGAATGTAGTTAGGAAAGCAGAACAACATCAAAGGAGCTTTTTTTTAATCATAGCTGATATGAAATTTCATAAGAGAATGAAATGTTTTGAAGACTAAAATATCCCCTTTTATTCTGTTTCTCTAAGAGAAGGTATGAACCCTGCTTTAGGGCTCTGAGTGAAGCAGAGTGCTCTTTCGTGCTAGTTTAGCAGTGGTTTCTGGTAGAGACAATGAATGCCTTTTATTCCCATGGAAGTCAATGAGGCTAGAAGGGGTGTCTGTGCTTCACAGCATCAGGACCTCTCTCAGACTATCAGATGTTAATGGTGAGGTGAGGTAACACAGAAGAATGAAATGAAGATGAAGCAGTGAACTTAACAATTATTGCCAGCACCTGTGGCAGTGCTGTTAGTATTAAAATCAAACAGAAGTAGCAGGGGGCACCTACACTCTCACAGTTGAAAATCTGTGGTATCTGCTATCTCCTGGGAGACAAAGCATCCGCATCATAAATCAGGATGGAAAGATTAAAAGTAAAGCAATATGCTGTTTCAATACCTTACCACATGGGAGTGTTGCCTTAACCTTCTGCAAAACAGAACTTGTTTAAAATGCTGTGAGTTATAGCTGCCTAGATACCACATGTGCAGTCAGAGAGGTTAATTAAAAACCTTTTTTGTCTCTGGAGCCTCAGTAACTTGCTTTTCAGATGAAAGATGAAAATCATACATATTGGGCTATTGCACTGTTAATTCAGGTATGGAAAATATGGCTGGGAAGTTCAGTATTCGTATCAGGGCACTCAAACCTAGCCCAGTTTCTCTCTTCATTTATCCCCAGCTCCAGCCTAAGGGCTTCAGTCTGATACTGTACAGAAAAGACATGGAGATCAAATTTAACATTCTTGATTCACTCAATAGGAGTGCATTGCTCACTGCTGGAACAGTTATTGAAGAGTAAAAGTTCATGAAGGTATTTTAGGAAGAATGATGACAACTATGTGGACAAATTCAAAGAAATAGTTATTCATACTCATGAGTAATGACCTAGAAATCTAGAAATCCCATGGTCCTAGAAATCTAGTCCACTTGCATGTAGACCTTAGATTTATGAACTGAATCTGACCTCACAGATCGAGAGCCCTATTGACAGAGCCCTGACAAAATGGGACCTGGATCTACATTGAAGCCTGCTATCTAAAATAATTCTAGTATATAAAGCGGTCATTCTTTCACATTACTTTGTAAATGCATCATGCAGGTCTTGGTAGATAATGGTCCTTTTTCATCTACTAAAAAACATCACTGAGATCTTCTTTAACATAGTGTATTCTAAACAAACCTGTGCTTCATTGAATTCAGTGCTGTTGACCTAAATGAGGTCAAACTTTTATTCATTATTTTAACACCCTCTGCTTCTAATCAGGCTTAACAAGAATGCAAATTGAGCAGGGTATTAGGTCTGTTTTAGAAGTTAAATGCTTCAACCCATTTCAAACTTAGGTAAACCATACATCTCTTGGGAGAATAAAAGAACCCCAGTCTTTACCACTCAAATTTTCCACTTTTTCAATTGTCCACTAAATTTGTACCAGAAAAATACAAATTTTAATTTTACTGTTTGTGTGGAAAAAAAAAAGAAAAAGGATAGGAGCAGTTACAATATTCGTCTCTGAGAAAAACAGAAGAGTTTGTCAGACATGCACACAGACATGCTATTCCTATTGCAACTACTTGTGCCACGAGATTAATCCCTTTGCAAAAACTAAAACAACTAGAATAGATATACTTTTTGCATGTATTTTTCATTAATGGAGAAGAATGCAATTTATCCTAACTCATGTATTAATTAGATGTGTTATATTCAGATGTATTTAGATTAGTTATCTGAATTATGTTAATTATCCTCCTTCCGCAGGACAGAATCTTCTAATATTGTACTATACAGTTAATGTTTCCATGATACATTGCTCCTTATTTAAAATGAATAAATGCATAACTACAAAGGGTGAAGCTAAAACTACATTTCTCGTTACTGTGATACTGAAATTTCATAAAATGTTTTAGGCATTTCATAAGTTTGAAAATCAATTTCACACTGCTTTTTCTTAAGGATGATCCAAAGGAAAACCAATAAGTAATCAAATCTTTTAAATCTGTTAGTAACTGAATTCCTATTTGGATTTTTCAACACTTAACAATATTACCAAATATTCACAATCTTTGCCTTCTGTATTATCAAGTACTGGACAAGTCATCAAAATTGTATACAATATGCTACTTCAGGCGAAGCAGATATATTATTTATTATTCACTCTAACAGCCCCAGGCTGTAGTTTGACATTTCAAAATGCTTAGCCGTGGTAGTGACATGGGATATTTCTATTCATTCCTGCACTGTGACTGATCTACAAATAAATTAATCCATGCAACATACAAACATTCCTTAGTGACTAAGACTTTTTAAAAATAATAGTCTCATTCTTTAACAAACCATTTCTAAATGAGGATCAAAAGAAGAATCCAGTGTTGCTGGCTCTGCCAGCACACATGGAGTGCCCTACTCCAGAATGGGCAGCAATCACTGTTTATCGTAGGTGTGTCGTCCATAAACACACATCCACATGAGAAGAGATATATACAGTCCACTTGAAACAGCAGATATATATACAGAAAGAAGGAAGAGGAGGAAAGAATGAGGCAATATTGATCATTTTCATAAGCAGAGATTGTACTTGGGCTAGTGTTGCACTAATATGAATTCTTATATAGTTTTTGTTTTTTTCACCATGACAAAGGAAATGGGATTTGTGGAGGGGGAAAAATCAATGTTTGATGAATGTTTAAGATGCAAGTAGCAGGTTGGTGCTGTAGTTTCCAGTGATAAAGTAGCAGGTGGCATAATGAGAAACAGATCATCACAGGGATGGAAGTTGAGTTCATATTTGTGAGCAAGATCCCCCTGAGATTTGCAGCAGAGGGAGAGGAGACCATGTACAAAACCATTTGGAAATGTCAAGGGAGCCAGGATAAAATTGTAACATGGCAGAAACTGCAAAAGTAATTCTGCAACTAAAAAAAAATAAAAAGCACAGTCTGGAAGGCAACCAGGAAAGGACTCCCAAAGACTGGGCAACTGAGAAAATGCGGCTTATTTGTCCTTTAACAATTGGGTTGAATACTGATTCTGGGCCTCAGCTACAGAGACATTATTAGTGTCTGTGGCTGGTTTTTTAAAAAGCCTTCAGATTTGTCACAAAGGAGATTTTCTTCAGGAGCTATAACTAGATGCCTGTTATCATTTTTTCCTGAATCAGATATTGCCACTTTATATTCTGTTGTTATTTTCAAATTTTGAAATTACATAGGCGATCAGCTAATTAACTGCAGAGATAACAGGCAATTAGCAAATCCAGTGCACCATATTTACTACACTGATGCAGTGGATGTAACATCAAATTCACGGTGAGTTCAATTCACACGTCATTCATGCACCACTGTACAGCACTTGGCTCACTGCTCACATTGTGTCCAGGGCTTCCCTGACTATGAGGAGATCGCTGTCTCTTAGATTAATGCTCCATTTCCCAGAGCTGTCTTTCTGTAAATACACCCTTGGTATTTCAAATATCTCTGCAAACTCTCTTAATGCAGGTGTCTCAAGTTAAAGCTTTGAAACAATTTCTTAAAATGGTTGGGAATTTACAGAGATAAATTCCTACTTCCTGAACTGCATTGCGCAAGCTTTCAGAACAGACTTTTGCCCTCATAATTTTTGGGCCTCTTGAGTCCTGCACTGTGCTTACATACTACAGTGAATAGCATTGTGCAGGCATCTATGCCAGCTATTTTTAAAAAAAAAAAAAAAAAAAAAGTTTTGGAACACATCAGTGACTACACAGATTCCAAAACAGTTTAAATGCTGACGGCAGAATTTCTCTCTAAAACACAGACTTTCCTTAGTCAACCTTCTCTTTGAAATACAGGGGACTGCCCAATGCTGGATATTTCATACCACTGCATATTTGTGCGATCTCCAGCTGAGGTTCTGTAATTCCAGTTAGTTGTTTGAATATGAGAAAGTTAGGTTTTCTGGCAATCCGGAGAAAACCTCTACCTAGTTAACATGAGGTTCTTACAAAATTCAAGAAAAAGCTAATAATAATCTATTCAAGCATCTTTAGATACAAAGAACAATACATTTTCAATTTCAATCCTAACACTTGCAGTAGCTGTACCTAAAAAAATGTTTTGAAAAATACATATCAGAAAAAATTCACCAGTGAAACTACTGAAAGTGACTTTTCTCTTGGCTTATTTGTTTTTGATGTCAAAAAGCAGAATATGGGAATTGTTATAAGAAATATCACGACAACAATTTCAGATTATTATTATTTTATGACTGAATTTAAAGCAGGTATACAGAGGATGTTTGGTTTATAATTTTGTTTCCAGAATCCCAGGCATTGTATTTCATAATAGCATTTTATGCTGCATTAACAGAGTTTTATGCTGTGTTAACACCATTTTATAGCATAATGGAAAACAAATGGGTACAAAAGAGAGGTAAAATGGAAAATAAACTATAAAACTTTTTTTTCTAGCTGGTTCCTGTGCTGTGCACTGATAATATTGCCAACAAAAGAACAATGGTTTTTAAACTATCCTCTACTTCAACTTCACTTTGAAATGAGCATTTACTCTATCATATATTTTCATATAATTATAAAGAGACAGACTGGGATCCATATTCTGGAGCTAAGATTTTTCCAGCATGAACACTTAAGTTTTATAAATTAAATTTGGCTTGATTTTAAATACAAAGTATGATATATCTTATAAGGCATTTGAGAATGCTAGCTGTCCTATCAAAGATTCAAAGAAGTGGAAGAAAAGAATAGATAATACTGTACTGCTAGACAAGGGGTTTTCATAAAGGAAGGAAAGGATTGCTCTCTAGTGATTAAAATGAACCAGGTTTCCTGTTCTGCTTTCTGATGTTATTGACCTGTTCCTCAAAATTGGTGTGTTCTCAGCTGGAATCATGTACAGATTTGGACAATTTTTCAAGAAAAGAGTTCAGCAGAGAACTGTAAGAAGAGTACTCAGAAGCGAGAAAAAATAAGCAAAATGGAAGGTGTGACTGCTTAGACTTGGAAAGAGACAGAGGACAGGAAATACAAGTCTTCAAATACTCGAGACAAGAAAGGAGGAGAAAGGGAATCATCTGTTCTCCATGTTCACTGTAAATAGGACAAGAATAAAAAGTTAATAATTGTACAATCGTTTAGGCTGGAAAAGACCTTTAAGATCATCCAGTCCAACCATTAACCTAACATTACCAAGTCCACCACTAAAACAATTAAAGGTAGAGTAGCAACAACACGCCTCCTGGCTTGGTGGCTGGATCATTTATAATAAAAGTAAAAACTAGGAATCATTAAGGTTGGAAAGGACCTCTAAGATCATCAGTCCAATCATTAGCCCAACACCACCATGCCTACTAAACCATGTCCCTACTAAACCATGTCCCCATGTCGACCTGTTTTTTGAACGCTTCCAGGGATGGTGACTCCACCATCTCTCTGGGAAGCCTGTTCCAAAGCTTGACTACCCTTTCCGTGAAGAAATTTTTCCTAATATCCAACCTAAACCTCCCCGGCACATCTTGAGCCTATTTCCTCTTGTCCTATCACTAACTACATGGGAGAAGAGACCAACACCCACCTCACTACAACCTCCTTTCAGGCAGTTGTAGAGAGCGATAAGGTCTCCCCTCAGCCTCCTCTTCTCCAGGCTAAACAACCCCAGTTCCCTCAGCCGCTCCTCATAAGGCCTGTGCTCCAGACCCTTCACCAGCCTTGTTGTCCTTCTCTGGACACGCTCCAGCACCTCAATGTGCTTCTTGTAGTGAGGGGCCCAAAACTGGACACAGTATTCCAGGTGCAGCCTCCCCAGTGCCAAGTACAGGGGCACAATCACCTCCCTGCTGCTGCTGGCCACACTATTCCTGATACAAGCCAGGATGCTGTTGGCCTTCTTGGCCACCTGGGCACACTGATGGCTCATGTTCAGCCAGCTGTCAACCAACACCCCCAGGCCCTTTTCAGCCAGGCAGCTTTCCGGCCACTCTTCCCCAAACCTGTAGCGTTGCATGGGGTTATTGTGACCCAAGTGCAGGACCCAGCACTTGGCCTTGTTGGATCTCATACAATTGACCTTGGTCCATCGGTCCAGCCTCTCCAGGTCCCTCTGCAGGGCCATCCTACCCTCCAGCAGATCGACACTCCCACCCAGCTTGGTGTCATCTGCAAACTTACTGAGGGCACATTCAATTCCTTCATCCAGATCATTGATAAAGATATTGAACAAGACTGGCCCTAAAACAGAGCCCTGGGGAACACCGCTCGTGACCGGCCACCAACTGGACTTAACTCCATTCACCACTACACTCTGGGCTCGGCCACCCAACCAGTTTTTTACCCAGCGAAGAGTACGCCTGTCCAAGCCATGAGCTGCCAGCTTCCCAAGGAGAATGCTATGGGAGACTGCGTCAAAGGCTTTGCTGAAGTCAGGTAGATGAAATCCACAGCCTTTCTTTCATCCACCAGGAGGGTCGCCAGGTCATAGAAGGAGATCAGGTTGGTCAAGCAGGACCTGCCTTTCATGAACCCATGCTGGCTGGGCCTGATCCCCTGTTTGACCTGCACATGCCTGTCGAGCTCAGTCAATATGAACCACTCCATAATCTTTCCCAGCACCAAGGTCAGGCTGACAGGCCTATAGTTCCCAGCAAAGAAATTTAAATCAGACATACAAAAAACTACTAATAGCAAAATGAGTAAGAAATGAAAGAGTTTACCTTTGAAAACATCAGTAAGTTCATCTTAGGAACTTTAAGAACAAGTTCATGAAACGTTGGGAATCAGTGTAGTTGCACTTTTCTATGACTAATTTGATTTTTGCTTCCCATGGAGAATACACAGAACTGGGTGCTGAACTTCAAACATTTTCCTCCTCCTAGGTTACCTTTCAACTAAAGCAGTTCCTTGGTTCAGCTCACTGTGCAACCATTCAAATACTCATGCCAGCCAAAAGGACAGGGTAGCAAAGGGACAGAAACTAATGGCTGGAAGCAGGGAACATGTGTGATTGCTTCCTTTGGCAGATCTGCTTGGCATATGCAAATGCAAGATATTTATAGAGCTATGCCTTCTTTCTTGTATTATACCCCAGCCTATTTGAAGAAGAGCTTTTTTGTTCCAAGTTTGTCTATTGTAATGATATGGTCCTGAACAATGGCTGAAATTCCTAGGTACAGTAACAATTTGAATAACAAAAGAATAAGATACGCTAGAGTGACTGAACCTATATACATCCCACTATGGCAAGTGGTGACATGCTAGTACCGATTTGTTTTTTTTTTTAATTCCACACACTCAGGAAACTTTACTGGTTTCACAGAACAAACAGTGAATACAAATGTTGTTTGTCAGATTTCTAACAAGGAAATTTGGCAAGATGAGAAGCACTAAATACTACGTATTTAGTGTTGTGGCATGTAACAACAATCTTCCATCAAAGCTTACACAACTCCATCCAGAAAAGCCTACCTATATTAAAAGCAAAGAATCATCTCATATACCTGTATCTGTCCGGAGCTTTCAACAAGAACAATGTTTACTGAGGGCAGAAGGCATGACTGAGACAGATTTACGATATTTAATTACTTTTTTCCCCTCATGTTTCTAAAAAGGTTATTTCCAACATCTAATTCTGCTATTCCAGCTCAACCAGTTCTCAGTGACTAATCTTTTTTTCTTTAAATAACAATAATTTGTAAAGTTTCTTTTTCTTTTAAACTTTTGCTCACAACACTAGAAACCAATCACAGTTTCTGCTAGCAAGGAATTGCTCATGCTGATGAAAGAAGTATTCTGCCAAAAAGCAGTTGTATGCAGTGAATTGTAGGGCAACTGACAGAATATCTGGTTGTTCTTTTTGTGGAGATCCTTCACCCGACTTCCTTTTCTTTTTTAAACATAGCTTATGTAAAAATAAAAACCGAAACCTTTCCGTTACATATAGGCTTAATTGCTGTGGGCTAGAAGACAGAAAACATATGCATGGATTTTCAAGTTTCTTTGCAGTAGAGCTCGTCAGTTATGCATTTCACTGCTTACTAGCAGTTGTCAAGGCTTCTGACTTTTTTTCTGCAGCTACTTCATTGTTTGGTCTCTCCACCTACCACTTTCCACAAGTCTTTTCCAAAATCTTTCCTCTTTTCTCACAAACCATTTCATTCCACCTAGTTATCAGCCTTCGTGTCATGGTTTTTAATGCCTTCTACATATCTGAATATTCACATTTTCTTTTGGCTTTATTTTTCTTGCAATGAGTGTCTTGGCTTGCTTTTTCATTTGGCTGCTCTCCATGTCATTTAGTCAACTAACATAAATTCCACTCTGAGATTTTTACTCCACTGTCTTTCATGTAGATGGGAGCGGTCCATGGACTTTGAGGATTTCTCAAACAGATAATGTAATTTTTATATGTCAGAGGTATTTCATTTCAAGAATAAATTTACAAAGGTAGTATTACCCAACTAGATGCCCTATTAATAGTAAATAGGTTAGTAAAAAAAACCCCTACAACTGGTTAGCATCTGAAAATATATGAGCATAAGTCACAACAATCAGCTTCTGTACTCATATAGGAATAATATTAGCATTTGATTAAAAAAAAAGAGCCACGAGAACATTTTTTAGGATTCTATATGAACCATTCATGTGCAAGATATTTAAAACTAAAGAGCTTTTCAAGTTTTCTGGGGCTTTTGTTTTGCAATTTTAAAATTCAGGGTAAGACTAGTAATAAGAAATAACTAGAAGCAAAAAGGACAAAGAGCTGAAAAAGAAGAAATACAGTGTTCTTATAAGTCTCTAAAGACAATTTTGAATATAGCAATACATGATAGCTTATAACTTACAGCCTGGTGAGAACTTTCCATATTCTAAACATTATTAAAAGCATAATTTATTTCAACAGAAAAAATAAAAATAAAAAGGCAAGAAATTAAACGGATTCAGAGGCAGGCATAAAAGTGATTAGGGACATGAAAGAACTTCCATATGACAGAAATGAAAAGATCTGCACTGTAAATTTAGAAGACAAGACTTGATGAATGTATACAAAATAAATTATAGTATAGTGAAGATAAATTAGGCACTTTCCTTCCACATTTCTGCAGTGCAAGATCATAGGAATATTCAACAAAACTGAAAGACACAAAAGGTAGAATGTATAAATGGAAATATTTCTGTGCTACGTTAAGTTACTTTATGAATTATCATTAAATACATGTAAGTCAACAAAATAGGTTTCAAAAACCAGACCAAATACATCTATGAATAAGCAAAGAATACCTACATTAACAATAACTACAAATGTGGCAAACCATGAAACAACTTGTTCTGCAGATTTCTAGATTGTATACCTCTCCTTTGATCCTCCTCTTCCCCTTTTCTCTTTATTTTACAATGAATGTAGGAACACATCCTCTTACATCGCATATATTAACTGAATTTCATGGTTTGTCAAGGAAGTACTGGATTAATTTAGCTCAAGTATGTCAAAATACACACGCCATTGATAAAACCGATCCATTTCTAAAATGAAAAAAACAACATTGGGATTTAAAGAGGCTCAGCATATTTAATAGGTGTAGGCAAACTCCTGTTAAAACCCCACTATCAGGCTGTTGACATGAAGCAGACTTTAGAAATTGCTGCCCTTAACTTTCAGAAACACACACCCCACCCCACCCCAACATCCCACAACAAAACCCAAACCCACAGCCATTTTATTCCGCTTTCTTCTCTGGTGGGTCTTAGATGGGACCCACACACAACACTCATGGACAGACCTACTAATCCTGTTTTTGTAAGTTCTTTCATGAAGTTTCATCCAACAGCTGTAAAAAAAATCATCTATATAACACAAATGTAAGTCTCTTCTGTTCTCCTTAACAGAGGTCTAGGACAGTGACTGTTTATTCTGAAGAAGAAATGTATGCATCTTCTGCAACTGACTGAGAAAGATGCAATATTTCAGGATGGTGACAGAATTAGCATTGGTCAGATTCTAATGGGATTAAAAGGAAGAGCTTGAAAAGGTGGTGATGTTAAAACATCTATTCTGAGAAGGGCAATAACACTTTTAAAAGTATTGTATTATGTATGCAATATCAAGTGGAAAAGATAATAACAGTGGCTTTTTTTGATTTATTCTCAACCTTTATAACCCATCAAAAAGTTAATTTTAAAAAAATCCCCAGAGAAAGTGGTGTCCCTGTATTTGACCTAATAAAACTGGAAAAGAAGGTATTAGTTCATAAAACATTGTAATGATATGGACTACTAGATAAGCAATAAAATTAGCCCGATGAGCAGACACATTCAGCAGTATGATTGAAAACTACAGGACTGCCAAAACCAGATTCCAGCTCAAGCTCAGGGGCTGACCAATATTTCTCAGACTTTCCACTCTAACAGATCATCCACCAGTACTCTTGATACCATTCACAATGAACTCTGCTATTTAGTCCAAATGCCTAAGGTTTATAATGATTTCCATGCAGGCCAATTCTAGCACTCGAAACTGAGTTCCATCTGAGTGCCAAAATCTGCCAATAGGAAGCCTAACAAATGCCTGGATTCCAGGCTGGATAATAGTAACACTGATTACTAATACTAGAAATCAGGAACCACAAGAGAAACATCTGAAAACACAATCATGAGTGACTAAGGAACAAATTTGTATGGCAATAAAAATCCCTAGAATTTAAACCTGGATGCTGTCCATGTGCAGTAATTAAATAATTAGATTCTACTATTGTTATTATTACTCAAACCTTGAAAATTATCTTACATGTTACTTTGAAATCAAATAGATCATGTTGGTGGACATGGTAGAAATAGGAGAAAAGCTGATTTATTGCCTTTACCATTTTTTCCAGAAAAATTTTAATCACATTATTTTGAAAAGAATCAGAATTGCTATAAGGCATGGCTAAGGCAAAAAAATAGTCTTCCTAAATTAAAAAAGAAAAAAAAAATTAACAACTTTAGTAATGAGCCATACTGGATGAATAATAAATACAGCTGAACAAATAATTTACAACACATCTTTTACTGATCTAATTTAAAATTCTGTTTCTATTCATGGAATGTCTGTGAACAGCTTATAAGATCATTTAATGTACATTTTCATTATCTGAATTTAGTCAATGACATTTAAAGGTACTCTTTTAAATCTGAAGTTTGTCATAAGATTATGATTAGGAACAGGTATTTTTTCAAATTATTACTAGTCATTATTGTGCAAGTGCTAATTAGTCATCCCTCGTATTTGCATTAATTTTAATTTTGGACAAACCACAGGCTGTGTGACACAGCTCCATTCCCTGACAGGCATGCTATTATTTCTAGAATCTGCGTTCAGATATGAATCTTGTAAAACTAGAAAGTTCTATGAATATGCTTTATTAAGGCTTATCATCTTCCTAGAAAGCAATTAAAAAGTCCAATTAAATTATTTTTAAAATGTAGATGAGTCTGAGAAGTTGTGTCTTTCCTTTTGTTACTCAGCCTATTGTCACGTTCGAGGAAGAGCTCTGCCCTCTATGGCTGAACTCTATCTGTTGGTGAGGCAGAGACTTTTCACTTTGCCTGTTGGATCCTTGTTTACCGTACCTTTTCTATTGCCCTTTATTTCATATGCACACTGCCCTTTGTGTATGATCTGTCTCCCTAAGAAGACGCTGACAGCTCATTCTGCGCTACATGGCTGGCTTGAACACACGGGGTTTGGCTATCACTGTTCCAGTTCTTAAAGACTGTAATTCATATTGACCTAAAGGCCTGCTGATCTCCAGGAGGAACATCATCTGGGGCTCCACAGTGAATATAAATGCATCCTTCCCAATACTGTAAATATTTTTCTGTAAGCAGCCTGAGAGCACTGCTGGCATTAGTGTCTCAGCTCAGCATGTGCCTTAATGGAATGTATGCAGCAGGGTACGTATGCAAGATGGAATGTTTACAGTACATCTTAAATATACTATTGGTTTTAATTTGGGAGAGGATGTAACTTCAGAGAATGGTCATTGTTGTACAGATGTTTTACAAAAAAAGAATAATCTGTCGCCAAACATGTACCAGCAACTCAATCGCAGGTATCATAAAGCTGGAGCACATGATCCCATGGCATTGGGAATTCCCATTTTCTCCTACAGCCATATCGTTGGTAATGTTGAATGCTTCTAACATTATCCATAAAATGCTGTCAGGCTTCTAAAATTTGCTCAGAGTTTGATGGATTTACATACGTCCACTAGGGACTGCTGTTCTCACACATGGGAACTTTCAGCATGGGTGTCTGGACAGGCCCACAGTAAGCCAGTGTCCTGCTTTAGCTCCAGCCAGCACTAAGCACCACGCAGCCGCTCGCTCATTCCCCCTGCCCCGATGGGATGGGGGAGAGAATCGGAGGAGTAAGAGTGAGAAACACTCCTGGGTTGAGATAAGAACAGTTTAATAATTGAAATAAAGTAAAATAGTAATGATAAGAATAACCATATAATAATGATAATAATAACAATATACAAAGCAAGTGATGCACAATGCAATTGCTCACCACCTGCTGACTGATACCCAGACAGTTCCCGAGCAGCGATCGCTGCTCCCTGGCCAACCCCCCCCAGTTTATATACCAAGCATGACGTCATATGGTATGGAATAGCCCTTTGGCCAGTTTGGGTCAGCTGTCCTGGCTGTGCCCCCTCCCAGTTTCTTGTGCACCTGGCAGAGCATGGGAAGCTGAAAAGTCCTTGACTGGCATAAGCAGTACTTAGCAACAACTAAAAACATCAGCATGTTATCAGCATTCTTCTCCTACTAAATCCAAAACACAGCACCATGCCTGCTACTAGGAAGAAAATTAACTCTATCCCAGCCGAAACCAGGACAGCCAGGAACCACCTCAAACTGCATTTGCAGGATGTATTTCTGTCTCCTATTGGAGACCTACTGTCTCCAATTTAAACTACAGATACAACAAAACCATATTGTCTATGCTTCTTCATATGTAATAACATATATCATGCAGTTATATTAATATTATATATTACTATATGATATACATACACAACTAAAACATTCATATATAACATATTCACAACATAGAACATGTATTTATGTATTTATACAGAGCATATAGCATATATATGTGTAAATACAGGTAAGTTAAAGAAGCAAAACCAAGTGCTCTGCTGAACATGCCTCCTAGAGAGAAGACAAGAGAACAAATCAATGAGACATGTTAATGATACTATCTAAAGCACAGTGTGTCTCATAAGACTAACAGAAGAATGCATAGACAGTGAGCCTACACCCTTGGATTCTTCTAGTGTACATTATCTTTGCAGCTGAGACACAGTGCAACATACCATAACTCATTTTTCCTGGAGCTGGAAATAAACTAGACAAACAAATAGAAGGGAAAAAAGGAATGCAAATAAAAATTAATTTTTGACCCAAATAAGTATTGGAATTGGCTTATATAACTGTTATCATCAAGTCTTTACAATTGCCAGAGCATTAGCTACTTAACTCTTTCTGAGTTTTAATAGGACTTAGGTACGTAATTCCATTTAATCTCTGATAAACCTACATGCATCTGTGATGTAATACATTTTAAAACAATGACCACTGTTAGAAAAGTGAGTCAAAAAAAGTGAGGCTATGACACTAAAGAGCTCCAGCTCACCGCTGAAGCTAATTGATATAGCCCATGTGAATGTCCACATAGTCCCGAAATTGAAATTCAGGGTGGTATTTGTGAATATTAATGTGCTTATGAAGAACTGTCCTCATTTATAAAAGGAAACATTAATTCAAGCAGTATATCATGTTTAAGTGTCGAATACATTCAAGTCAGCATCTGATCACACCTCTATACAAGTCAGATATGAGCTTTGTTGCCAATGATTTCACCACAGTGAAAAATCAGTGTGAAATCAGAATCTGATCTATTCATAACAAACTGGAAGACAGATAGTATTTTTATCAATGGTCCATAACGGCATCATACATGCTATTTCTAGGAAGAAATCATATTTTAATAGCACAGATAATAAGAATATGGAGGATAAAACAACCTCAGCTGATATAATTTAAGAAAGCACCTAGCACTGAAGGTTATTTTAAAGGTACAAGGTAAAATGAGGATTCTTAAATACAAAATTTGAACATTTGCTACCTGATTCTAGTTTCTATCAGTGGTGTATTAGGATAGAGGTGATAAATGAGATTATATGAATTAGGGAATGTAGAGAACAAATATTATGTAGATATTTTTGCTAAACTTACTGCTTCACACAGCAGACGTGCCATGATCCTAAAATAGCATTATTAGGTCATGAAAACAAACTCAGAAAATTAAGGCTAGACTATGGTTGCTGGTGCAGTCATAATTCTGCCCTGTGCACCTGCATTACGAGGAAGCATTTAATTACCTGATCACACTCATTTTCGTATAGGACCTCTGCCACAGCTAGTGCATAACCTTCTTTAAAGAAAGAATAATTAATTTCCTTATGTATTTTCCTGTGGTGGTCATAAGAACAGTAGGTGAAGCCTTGATGAAAATTAATTCTCTTCTCAACATTGCTATTTTTTCCATGCGAACAATTGCTGCATTTTTCACAGCGTTGTTCCTGGAAAAAACTGCGTTGTTCTGAGTGAAACTAGCTATGTATAGCCTGAGGCAGACATGCAGCATGGAAAATTTCATCTCTATCTTTAAAGTGTTGCAAAGTTATAAACCACTGAAAAGAGGCTCTGACTGGCGGAAGCGTCAGGAAACCTCCATAGTAGACACCACTAGCAATTTCCCCATAATATGCCCAGATTCTCAACCAGCATCAATTAGCTTCCACATAATGATTTCAGTCTTACTTGCAAGATTTGAAATCTGTCTAAAAAGGCTGTGTTTGAGTAAAGATTGTAAAAGACAGAAGTTTAGGAGACTAGATTATAACTGAGAGTCTAAAACAGACAAAGATGCTGATGTGAGGACACTGGAAATCCAGGACTGGAAATCCAGGATTAGAAATCAGAAAAGGAAGATCTAAACTGCCTAGGCAAGAACTGGTAACTAGCTTGCAGCCGAGAACTGCAACTCTGAAACAAAAAAAAAAAAAAAAAAAAAAGAGAAAGAATAAAGGAAGAACTGAGCTTGACTGGGAAATCATAGTATAAACAGATAGACTGGGTAGTAACCTAGCTGGAGACAGTCAGGAATGGAACAGTCAGATTAAGAGCTAAGGAAGACTGAAGCTCAAAAGTCAGGGGATAGTCAGATGAGATGAAATGCCTCGAAGAACAGGCACTAAACTGTGTTGATAGAGGGTACTAGGTTGAAGCAGAAAGACCAGAATCAGGGAAATGTGACCATTTTCAGGGAAGGGGTGGAGCATGCTGTTCTCTGTACTGAGCTGTCATCCACGGGACCGGAGCTTGAATGGATTGGATGGTGTACTGGGAGTGACTGGAAAGAGACAGGAATGGGAGTAATGACTGATTGGAAGCAATAAATCAGAGCCTGTTATTGAACCTGGACTGAAGGTGAAGGGAACAAGCAGAATAGCACTTATTTGAGCTTGTGGCTTTCTGGGGCTGCAGGATTCCTCACTGCACCTTTGTATAGGCAAGCGCAGGTGTTTACTACGGCTGAAAAATCCATCTCACTGCATGATATTTTAGATGGCACTCATGATGATACCTTGATAAAGCTATTACTTTATTAGCCGGAGCATGTGTTGTGTGAGGCAAGAGGTAGCTGACACACATACAGCAAGCTTTGATAGAAGTTTGACTGTACTTTAATGCTGCCCTGGTAAAAGAAAGACTGGGTCAGGTCCTTGCTTCTGTCACCAGACTTGATGCTAGGCAAGTCCCTAACATCTCACTTTCCCAAAGTGGTCATTCTGTACCTAGAGATCTCATCTACGGCAGCAACTGAAGCTAACAAGAGCTCTGCTTTGAATGTGGAAAGCACCACATAAAACTGAAGTCATGAAAACTCATCTCCTGGGTCTGTCAGATTTACTCGAGTCTCTCCTTACCCCCACCTGATTTGTGCATTAGACACATTAGAGTGTCAATGGCAACATACATTCACAATCATTATAATAAAGGGAAATCCGAATGATTGCACGGCCACATTAACTTTGACACTTTTAACTTCAGCATTCTTGACTTTACAGTAGCAATGTTGTTCTCGTAACTTAGCTTTTCATTTGTTATTTCAAACCTAGGCTGGATATTTTCCAGCACCAAAGACCACTTATAGATATCTATAGAAGTTTTCATAATTAAAACTTGCCCTAAAATTATTTGGCCTACAGCTATTTCTCAGTTTAACAGAGTTTTGGGGGGGTTTTTTAGCATTTATGACTTGCTTGTGTTTCCTGAAATGACCACACTCATTCCTCGTTTGCATTGTTTATACTTTTGTGCATTGTTTGTATTTCTGTACTTTTTGTATTTTATTTGTATTATTTATACATGTGTAATGGACTTTGCTTTATCTTTCTGGGACTTAAAACATGCATATTTTTTGTGTACTGTAGCTATTATTTTCGCCAGTCAAAATTAATTAAAGCTAGGTATTATAAGGGAAAGAGAACCTGGACAAGTGTCCAGATTTTTCCTCCAGGGAGCCTGTTGTTTTCTGTTTCATAAACAAAAAGCTTTTATATACCCTAAGCAGCCCTAAAAGGTTTGGTTTTCCAATACATTTGCATTTCTCTAAAGCACCTGAAAAGCAAACATCATGTCACTAAGGATACGAAAGTGACTATATACTGAAATATATGCTTTATCTATCACTGTCAGATTCAATGGGTTTAATTCTCAACTATCTTCCTAAATACATTTGCCTACAACATATAGTGGGGATTTTTTAATTAATAATGTTCCTAAATCTATGCATTAAATATGCTGTGTTTTGCAGTCCTTTGTAATGATGGGCATTTTGAAGCTTAAACTGCACCAGCAAAATTGATGCATTTAAAGTTTCTTTGTCATGTGGAAAGGGAAACAGTTCTCCTGTTCTACAGTATCTTTCAAAGTTATATATACATAAAGATAAAGATAAAGATAAAGATAAAAAAGATAAAGATAAAAAAGATAAAGATAAAAAATCAATATCAGGTTGATTCAAAGATCAAAATTCATGTCACTTCACTGAAGACACTTAAGCGAAGTTCTTATTAGAGGCCTAATCCTCCTCAATATGCTATTTAAAAAAAAAAAAAAAAAAAAGTAAAAGGAAAAGGTAATGATTTGGTGATTTGAAAGACACAGTACAGATACCATCAAGATATTTCTTGTTGCATCAGTTATCAAGGATGGCTAAATTAGGGACATCGAGTAAGTGCTTGTAGTTAGGCAAGTAACCAATAAGCCATGGTTATTTGGACATGATGGCAGGACCGCAGCCTCACCTCTCTCATCCAGTACTCAATTCGTACAGGGTTTTGATACAGATAAACAAAAAGCTCAGCTTTTTTCAAATTAGGGCTTTCCAGTGAATGAGTTTCTAACATGTTCCTCTCTTCCAGTTACAACGCATTCCTGAAAGAGGTACAGACAGGTGAGCTGCAGGTTTTTTCCCATAAAAATACTTCTGTATTCTTCTTGCCCTACTCTTATTTTATCAGAGCAATGAGATCAGCAAAACAATGCAAAGTCATCACAGTTTGCACAAACTTATAAAATGGAGAGAACACTGACTGATTAGCACCAGGGAGTGAGACAAAGCAACTATTAGTTTGTCGATTATTTATACACCTACAAATACATGATTAGTTAGTCTTTAATTTCCTCATATTGTCCTTTAAAGATGGTTCTTTCTATGTTCTCCCTCTTCACTATCTGTGGTCTCCATTTTTTCTGAGGAAAAAAAGCAACCAAAATGGTGGTTGTTTTTTTAAAGAATAATCTGAGAAAGTACATCACCAAGGCTGTCACTCAGAAGGAATATTCAATTAATTAGCAAATAAAAGTGTATTTTTCTTGAGGGCTAAGAAATTTAAACAAGGTATCAATAATTTAGACACTACTGAGCTCTAGCTAGCAGGCTTTATAATGAAGTTATGTGAGTATTTAAATATTTCCTACTAATTGTTCCCCACACACAGTAAAAATTGCCTGTTTCTTAATAGATTAAATGTCAGGATAACTGCCCTAATTAAATTAAATTAAGATTTCCCTACCTAGCAATGTATGTACTGTAGCTGCTGCAGGAACTCATGCAGAATTTTGATGTTTAAGGCCTAATCTTGCAAAAATTCATGCAAACCAATGAAAGTTACCTATTCTGTTCACTTCATTCTGCAAATTGAAATCCACAGTCTATAAATATGAATGTTAATTTAAGTAGCTTACCACTTGAATTTACCTAAACAGCTACGACATAGAATATGAATAATCTTTCAGACAGTACTTCTGAAATATAACATATATGTTATTCCTAGTCTTAGAATTTGTTTCTGCAGATGCTGCAGACTTGACAGTTTGAGAGCTCTATTCTAATCATGTATACATGAGCACCAAAAATTAGTGACTGCATGAGCCAAGGAGGATTTTTCAACCAGCTGCTTGCATTTTGACATACCTGCATGTCTGAGATTAGAATTAAGTTTCAGGTGTCTAAAATTGAGTTTCACAGTCCTACAGACAGGAAGACCAGAGAAAAGAATGAGCGCCCAGACAGAAACTGCTATATCAGTCTAAAACAAGAGCTGGTTAGTTCATTTGTTTTTCCCAAGACAGAATGCCCTAATGCTTTCAGAAGGACATATTAAATACCCTTGCTTGCATTCAAACTCAAACGTGGGCAGTGGCAATTACCATTCAGTGGTTCAAGCCCCCAGAACAGAGTGAGGTTTTTCAGTTAAGCATTTTTCCTTCTTGTACTGGCCTTTATCACAAAATCGCAGAGAACTAGAATTTAAAGAAGGTACCTTAGACACCAGTTTTAATCTTCTCTCCCTGGGAAGGAAAGTAAATTCCCTTCCATTTCTTTCCTTACCATCTCCCATCATCTTGTTCTCAGCCTCAGTTTTAGATAATATAACCAGCTCCTCCCTATCCCCACAGAACGACACAATACACATTGTACAGTTTGATTTCCCAAAAGAAATCTCACAAGCTTCTATGAGGTATTTCTATCACCATCTTTTTTTTCCTCTCTGTTTTCTTTTTTAAGAGAAAAAATATCAACAAAGATAAGAAACGTACAGTACCAAATCCCTCCATGCAATTATCCCCCATGTTTGTGAGGGCTATAGAGATACCACTGCTCAGAAGGAAGTATCTTTTAGTACTTTCGTTGTGCAACTTTTTGCCTTATATTAGACATAAATTGTCTCTGAAATATCAAATGCCTTCTTGAGTGGACGTGTCACAGACAACCATAAAGTGAATTACTAATGTTTTGCTATGATAAAGGTCAAATAAAAGCCTCCTTACAAAGCTTGTTTATCAGATTCCTTTTCTATGTTCTTCAGGGCAGATCTCAGCTTGAGTAAGTTGCTCTAACTCCAGGAGCCCTGATAATTTACTCCAAACTGAGTAGCTGACCCTTAGTTTCTAAACACCAACCTTTCCAAAATGGAAATAGAGAGATAACAATTATACTGAGGAATGGAAGGGATTTGAAAGAGAGAGATAGTGTCTGATGTGACATTTCCATGCTGTTATATGAAATTTGCAATGGAAATAAAGCAGAGTAGCAGCTCGTCCTACCTTAGGCTCTCTATACACTAAATGTTATGCACCCCCTGCAAGCAGAGATGACACCTTTTTGCTAACTATCAAAAATTATTCAAAGGGGGAGAAAAATCATCTGTAGCTGCAGAGACTTGTTTTGGCTACTTCCATAAGCACCTCCTGCAGAGAGTCAAAAGGACTGTGGGACTGCATTATTAAACACTGTGCCCCCTTTCCACATGCTCTCAGTTTTGCTAATCTCCCTGAGAACACACATTTCTGAGGAACTCTCCCAGCTTAGACTGTGGTGTTTAATAAATGTGGATACACCAAGCAGAAGTAATTTAGAACTGGAAACTGGTGAAGGGCATTTTGAACATTTTGGCAACACATAGTTTATTATTTCCATCTAGTAATACTGGACAGAAAATGCTAGTTAAGGAAAAGAGTGGCAGGAAAGAATAGACATGATACAACATGTGATTTCACAGTGAGGAGTTTTGCACAGGGAAAACTTGCAGAAGTAGTTTTCCTGGGTTTTTTCCTTATTTTTACTTTTTCCAGATTGCCTAGTTAGCAGATTACTGGCCCTACACACAGGACATTTTTCACTCAACCGAGTGCAGAAGTTTACAGAGTGAATGTCATTGTAGCAACAGGATTGCGTAGCTCCATTTTCAGAATTATTAAAAAGTGAGGAGTGGAGACAGTACCCGCAGAGACAGGATTCAGTGCTTTGCTCTAGCCTATATCCTATTCCCCTTTAGCCTGAAAGGGCTCACAAAGCTTTTGTGATCACTGTTTCTATCCAAAAAGGAAATGACAAAGATAATATATTTGGTCGTAACTGAAGGATAGGAATGAAAAGTGAAACATGGACTTTCCTGATATTTTCAGGTTACTAGGCTGACTAACAACTTCATCAAATGAAATATTGATTTTTGTGATGACAACTCCAAGCAGAATCCTATTTGAATTCAGTTCAACCTAATTGCTATTTATCTGACATTAAGCAAAAAAAATAGCAAAAAGGTTTTCCAGTTTAATGTACCATAGCCCGTGAAGCTATTTTTAAGCTTGAGTGTACATTGGGGATCCCTTGTGCAGAGACAGACAGCTGCCAGAAAAGATAATAAATATTTAATTGGCTACTTTCATCTACTGCTTTTTCTTCAAATTCCACAATAAGGAAAAAAATAAATAACAGCAGAAACAGATTTGGGAAGAGTACATAACTGAATAATATTCTCTAAGAATGTTTTGCATATGTTATTCATGAAGGTATGCACAGACTCTTATTTTGGGAAATGATGCATGAAATCTACTGTATACAATGAATGCTTGCAGGTAATCCTACAAGGGGGAAACACCTTTTCTCCTTAGAATTTCTAATGTTTTGGAACATTTCAAGCATCTTAACTTGGAGACATAGAAATATAATCAAATGCAAAGGCTGAATAATTAAACTGGAAGTGTTGACATTGAACTTCCACTGTCATAAGCCAATAAGCCATAACAGTTAATAAATATAGTATTTCATACATATTGATTATTTTGTATTTCAGGTCCAGAAGCCAAATTCTATTTCTTATTACCTATGAAAAAAACCAAAATATTTCAACTAAACCCTTAGTCATCCAATAAAAAAATAACTGATGCTTGCAAATTGGCTGATAATTAAAGACACACAGTAAGAGAAGCAGGGATAGTACATCATATAATGGACTGTGTTAATTAATAAGATGAGTTTAGCTTTAGTAATTCATGCAAATATCTCAAAGCACATTCATTAGTGGTTTGCAGCACATTTTGCAAATAAGCCATTTGTATGCAACTGTGATACATATGTTCTTGAGGGCCAATATGGTTAAAATATACTCCACATAATGATGGTTGAATCATATTTCTCCTCAGTCAGCAATAGCTGTGAAAACTCCTAAAAACGAATTTACAATGATAGCTGGGGCTATAATATTGAGTTATGGCATTTTCCAGGTTTGCCTAAGCTCACATTTTTTCCATTTTTTTCCAAAAAAGAAGGAATAAATTTTTGGCCATCTGAGTCTGGCATGGTTTGGGGGCAGGACAGTGGGGTTGAGGAACAAAAGAAAACAAAAACCAGCTTGAAAACTGAGTCCATTAAGCATGAATCACAGACTTACAGAATTGTTTAGGTTGGAAGGAACCTCTTGAGATCATACAGTCCAACCTAATAGTGAAGTACTATTTCTACCCTGAAGTCGTTTTTAGCTGAGGTCATCACTATAGGTGCTTTACACAGACCGAATTGTGTATTGTTGCTTTTAGTTTAATATCGGACTTTTTCCTGTTTTGTATAAGACTATGAAAAATAGCAGCAAAAAGATTTCAGAAAAAACTTTAATTAGAAGGCAAAGAAGGGGAATAAGGATCCCATAATAACCTGTAAGTAATTTTTTAAGTCACTTTACCAAGAGTTATAATACTACATATAAAAGCAAATCAGGAAGATGGAAAACAATTTTCTCTTTTGAAGAACAGCTCCCAAACTTTACTGTTCAGTGGTCAACATTACAAAACAAGTCACACACTCTCAAACCTCAGACTTGGCTGGTTTTTTGGTCTCAGTTGTTAACTTCTTCATTCTGTGGTCAAAAATTGCTTGTAAGGCTTGCCCATGAGATTTTTCATTGATTTATTTCCATAATATAATGGCAAACTCACTTAACTGCTTCTGTGTAAAGGCCTATTCCTTCAGAAGAAGAATACAACTGCATGTCATCAGGAAACACTTCAAAGAGGAAGATGTTTTCCTTTTTTTCCGAAACTTCCAAAACTACTTCCTATTTCTACACCTCAGAAAATTGTCCATAAAATTCATCATGGCTCTTCATAAAAACTTTCTTCTTACCTTAATCTCTCAGACAATTTGGTCTCAAAAGATTTCCTGGCTTCGCTTTCTCACCACCCACCCCCTACCCCCACCTCACCCCCCGCCAATTTCTAAAATGATCCAGGCATTCAGATTTCTTTTTCAACAGTATGCAGTTGTGAATAAAGTCTTCAATCTAATCTAGACAGCTATTAAATCTGAAATCAAGTAGAGTCAAGGAGTAAGAATGGTCATTGTCTCTTATGACTGACTGTATCTACACAAAACTACTACTCATTCTACACAGTTATTTCTGGTCCTTGTTTGGAGGCATAACAACTGACAACTACTGAAATGTTTCTTAAAGTCCACCCACCCACCCTACTCCCCAACTTCCTTTTTGTTTCTTTCATAATAGTTCTCAAGGTTCCTATTAGATGGCAAAAAAAGAAACTGTTTTCATAAAGGAGTTAATACGCAAATTGATGCTCAATATGATCATTTTTCTGTTACCTAATGGTACCTCTCCTATCTAGGCTTGTAAACAGCTTTTCCTTAATCCTACAAGAAAATAATTGTTCATAATGGGTAAAACAGTGTCAGCTGAAAAGCAGTACCAAATTTTTTCTTGGGGGGGGTGGGGGAGGCGGTGTATTTTAGCTATTTTCTACTTAATGCATATGCTATGTAAAAGGTTGGTTGATTAGGATTGATGGAAATGTTTTAAAAGTCACTTCCTTCATCCCTTCTCCCCTGCAAAAAACAAAATGAAAATAAATGCTAATCTCTCCTTTTCCCCACACTTTTTTTTCTTATTAAGCTTTATCTGCTAGCTAGGACTTCCTATCCAAATTCACCTAATTCAGGCATCTCACAAGACTTTTTAATAATGAAAATTTAAAGGGATTTGAGTATCCCTCTGTGTCCATGAGAGGACTACCCTAAAGAGAGTCTCAAAGTTTTGTTAAAAAAAAATGCTGGAGAAAAATTTAGTAACATTTACATACTACCCAGAAACTTCAAAAAAACCCACAGTTTAAATTCTATGAAGAGTCCAAATTACTAGAAGAGTGTATGGCCTCTCAAATTAGTAACTCTACTGACAGCACTGGAGACAATGAGCAAGCTCAGAAATTATTGTATCACTTTTTGATTCTAATAATTGTATATTGTCTCAAGTAAACCATGACAGTGACTTAACATACAGTATGTAAATTGAGCTGGAAAAATTGTTAGAAGCAAATAATACATTCAGATATATCTTATTTATTAGTCTGTATTTCAGAAAGCTGTTTGTCATTGAAGATAAGCCAAAAAAAGCATATTTTGTTTCATCAGTTCTCTCACAAAAAGTTTTATTGCTCTTATCATTTCTCTCCAGGTAGTAATTTGAGAGGCAACACTTCCTCTGTTCAGTAGTTGATTTGTGACCCCTTCTACCACAATAACTAGAGAAAGCTGCCTTATTGAACGAGCTGGTAGCTGTAAAAGCAATTAAAAGTGCTTAAAATCATTACAACTTTTACAATAAAATTGCTCCTATTTTGACTGTGCTTTCTCATTTTAACTTGATATATTATGCATTTTTGAAGGATGAAAAATGGGAAAAGTTTTTAAAAAACCTGAAGAGCTTAAATGCCATAGCCTGAATTAGAAGTCTAAATACCCAAGACATTTTTGAAATGGAACAGCTGGTAACATTTTTGACTCATTTTTTTCATGAGAATTTTGGACTGAATAATTTCTAAAGGATTATAATTTACAATGACTGATCAGATTATTTATATACCATAGCATAATACCACCAATTTTCACATTTGAAACCTTGCATGGAATAAGCAAAACGAATACATACCATAATCAAAGCGTACTTGTATTTGCATTTAAAATATATTTACATATTTACAGTAGTATTTATCACGCCCAACAGTATCTTGTACTCTTACAGTGAAAAGTTTGGAGTATGAGGTAAATTAGAGTCACTGTGATGGAGACCTATTACAAAACCTATGCTAAGAGAGTATGACAATTGAGTGTAAATCACATAGGTACTATGACTATCACTCAACTCTAAATTGATGTTTGAGTTACATTTAATATATGTTTTATATAGTATTACAGTATTGCCAAGATACTTTAGGGTTTGGGACTCCAAATTAGACCAAGCTGATTTGCGAAGACATTTGACTTCCAAAACTGCATTCCCATAACTTAGAATTTATTGTTGAAACTGAACTTTGCATTTTCCAAGTTAATATTTGCTGAGGTTTGGGGACCATTCTAGTCACACATTTTACCTAAAACTGATGAGATGGCATTTCTATTTTATCATACTTTTTCTCTAAAATTTCCATTTATCTTTCTTGGTTAAAATCTTCAGTAGAAATATAGAGAGAAATCATATCATATTTCTGTAAACTCCAATGGTATAAAGTAGCAACTGAGTTTTCAAGCTATAGTTCTACTGACCATGCTCATTGATTGATTACTTTTTACCATTCTTATGCATCAAAGGGGACCTGCTGAAGGGTCATGCTAGATTTCCAGCTACTTTACACTGAAACCATACCAGAAAGCACAGCCACAAGGGACCCTCAGTTAAGTTGCCTTCTTTCAAGATTTTGGCCAATTCATGTGATAATTTTGTTAAGAGCAGTGAAATCAAAAGGAGGTAGATACCCATAAGAAACTCCATAGGGACGTGGTGACCTCAGTTCTGCTTATCAGTCCAGGCTGAAACCTTGGGGTGGGGGAAGACAGGTATCACAAGGCAAGGGAAGAGAGAGGAGGTTTACTGATAACTTTCACACACCATTACAGTGAAAATTTCAGCTTTGGGAACCACATGCATCATACTTTTTTTCCTTAAGATATCTTAGGCAACTTGCCCAGAGTCTTTTTTTTCAGCATCTGATACTGCTGGATAACCAAAAATTAGACAAGGGTATAAAGGATCTTGCAAGTGTTCTGTATTTTGGATAGACTTTGGAAATGCAGATACAAAGAACTACAGAATTGATGTGACACTTGAAAGATTGACATGAACAGAACAGAACAGAACAGAACAGAGTAGAATAGAATAGAATAGAATAGAATAGAATAGAATAGAATAGAATAGAATAGAATAGAATAGAATAGAATAGAATAGAATAGAATAGAATAGAATAATTTCATTCAGAAGGGACTTACAACGATCATCTAGTCCCACTGCTTGACCAATTCAGGGCTGACCAAAAGTTAAAGCATGTTGTTAAGGGCATTGGCCAAATGCCTCTTAAACACTGACAGGCTTGGGCCATTGACCAGCTCTCTAGGAAGCCTGTTCCAGTACTTGACCACCCTCTCAGTAAAGATATGCTTCCTAATGTCCAGTCTAAACTTCCTCTGGCGCAGCTTTGAACCATTACCACGCTTCCTATCACTGGATACCAGGGAGAAGAGACAGCACTTCCCTCTCCACTTCCCCTCCTCAGGAAGCTGTAGAGAGCAAGGAGGTCACCCCTCAACCTCCTTTTCTCCACACTAGACAAGCCCACAGTCTTTAGCCGCTCCTTATAGGACATCCTTCCAGCCCTTTCAACAGCTTTGTTGCCTTCCTCTGGACACTTTACAGGACCTTCACATCCTTCTTAAATTGTGGGGCCCAGAACTACTACAACCCCAGAAGCAGGCACTGCCGCTACTCCAGCACTGGTGACAGGCACTGCAGCTACTCAGACCCTCATGACAGGCACTGCAGCTAAACCAGAGAACCAACCTGTGCCGGTATCAGTCACCCCTATACGCAAAAAGAAATACACAAGAAGATCAACTTGTTTAGTAAGGGAGGAAGATGAACCAGGGCCATCATGAGAAGAGGAGGAGGAAGAGGCAGAACTCATAAATGAACCAGTAACCACCTGATCCCTATCCCTGACTGAGCGGCGAGATATACAAAAAGATTTCAGTTGTCGTCCAGGTGAGCACATCGCCACCTGGCTGCTCCGATGCTGGGATAGCGGGGCTAGTAACCTAGAATTATAGGGTAGGGAAGCCAAGCAGCTGGGATCCCTTTTAGGGAAGGGGGCATTGACAAAGCCATTGGAAAAGGGGCACAAGCCCTCAGCCTCTGGAAACAACTCCTGTCAGGCACAAAGGAAAAGTATCCCTTCAAGGAAGATGTTATATGTCACCCATGCAAGAGGACCACCATGGAGAGAGGTACCCAGTACCTGAGGGAATTAGCTGTGCTGGAGGTGATTTATAGTGACCGGAACAACGATCAGTTATGCAAAGACCCAGGTGAAGTCCAGTGCACAAGACCCCCGTGGCGGAATGTGGGACAGAGCACACCATTGTCATATGCCAACTCATTGAACTAATGACCTGGAAAGATAGCGAGGAACCAACAGGGGATGAATTGGCTGGCCAACTCCAGCATACAAAGAAAGTCTCTCTTCTTCGCTATGGGCCCATGTCTCAGCTGTGGAAAACCTGTCTGAAAAACTGTCCTGGGAGTTTCAGCAACTCAAAGATGATAGGTTCTACTCCCCACCTGTATGGACCAGTATCTCAGCCATTAGAAGTAAGTGTTCCTCCGCTCAAGGCAGAGGATATAGTGGACACACACCACGGGCCACCCTGTGGTTTTACCTGCGTGACCACAGAGACGGCATGAGGAAGTGGGATGGAAAATCTACCTTGACCCTAGAGGCATGGGTAGAATCATAGAATCATTTAGGTTGGAAAAGACCTTTAAGATCATCCAGTCTAACCATTAACCTAACATTACCAAGTCCACCACTAAAACAATTAAGAGTAGAGTAATAATTTCATGTTTCCTGGCTTGGTGGCTGCATTATATTTTAATGAAAGTAAAACTAGGAATCATTAAGCTTGGAAAGGACCATGAGTCCAAGCATGAACCCTACACCACCATTGGTTAGAGCATGGTGCTAATAACGCCAAGGTTACAGGTTCAATCCCTGCTCACTGCAGGGGGGTTGGGCTAGATGATCTCTCAAGGTCCCTTCCAACCCAAAAGCATTCTATGATTCTATGATTCTTTGCCTACTAAACCATGTCCCAGAGTGCTACGTCTACACATTTTTTGAACGCTTCCAGGGATGGTGACTCCACCACCTCTCTGGGAAGCCTGTTCCAGTGTTTGACCACTCTTTCCATGAAGAAATTTTTCCTAATATCCAATCTAAACCCCCCCCGACGCAGCTTGAGCCCATTTCCTCTCATCCTATTGCTATCTACTTGGGAGAAGAGACCAACACCCACCTCACTACAACCTCCTTTCAGGCAGTTGTAGAGAGCGATAAGGTCTCCCCTCAGCCTCCTCTTCTCCAGGCTAAACAACCCCAGTTCCCTCAGCCGCTCCTCATAAGGCCTGTGCTCCACCCTTCACCAGTCTCATTGCCTTTCTCTGGACACGCTCCAGCACCTCAATGTCTTTCTTGTAGTGAGGGGCCCAAAACTGGACACAGTATTCCAGGTGCGGCCTCCCCAGTGCCAAGTACAGGGGCACAATCACCTCCCTGCTCCTTCTGGCCACACTATTCCTGATACAAGCCAGGATGCTGTACATAATGGGTACATTAGTTGCAAGGAAAAGCAATCACACAGGGGGGTTCTTCCAGGAAAATTGCTGCTCCAGTTTCCAGTGGGCAGTTCCCCAGGCAGAGTAGAAGTGTTGATTTTACTTCTGATCTTAATAAAGGGACTTTTGACTCTCATTTACAAGAAGTAACAAATACTATGACCAGGACTAGAGGGGCCCTGCCTCCAGCCAGGTGGAGGAAAGGAACAACCGGGTTTAGTGGACTGTGTGGATTCGATGGCCTGGCACATCAGACCCACAGGAGTATAAAGGCTCTAGTGGACACCCATGCACAGTGTACCCTAATGCCATCAAGTTATAGAGGGGCAGAACCCATCTGTATTTCTGAATTGACAGGAGGATACCAACAGCTAACTGTATTGGAAGCTGAAATGAGCCTAACTGGGAATGAGTGGGAAAAGCACCCTATTTTGACTGGCTCAGAAGCTCCTTGCATCCTTGGCATAGGCTACCTCAGGAGAGGGTATTTCAAGGACCCAGAAGGGTAGCGGTGGGTTTTTGCTGTAGCTGCATTGGAGAGAGAGGAAATGAAACATCTGTCCACCTTGCCTGGTCTCTCGAAGGACCCTTCTGATGTGGGGTTGCTGAGGGTCAAAGAACAACGGGTGCTGATCAATACTGCAACGGTGCACTGGCAGCAATATTGCATCAACCCTGATTCGCATCCATAAGCTTATTCGTCAACTGCAGAGCCACCCTTTAACAGTCCCATATGGCCAGTGCGAAAGTGTAATAGAAGTGGAGACTAACAGTAGACTATCATGGCCTGAATGAAGTCACAGCCAAGTGGTATGCCACAAGTGATACCGCTAATGCATTTTTTTCAATCCCTTGGGCAGCAGAGTGCAGGACACAGCTTGCTTTCACTTGGAGGGGTATCCAGTACACCTGGAACTGACTGACCCAGGGGTGGAAACGCAGCCCCACCATTTGCCATGGACTGATCCAGACTGCACTGGAACTGGTGAGGCTCCAGAACACCTGCAATACATTGATGACATCATCATATGGGGCAACACAGCACAAGAAGTTTTTGAGAAAGGGAAGAAAATAGTCCAAATCCTCCCAAAAGCCAGTTTTGCCATAAAACAAAATTAGGTCAAGGGACCTGCACAGGAGATCCAGTTTTTAAAAATAAAATGGCAAGATGGGAGTCATCAGATCCTAATGGATGTGATCAACAAAATAACAGCTATGTCTCCACCAACTAGCAAAAAGGAAACACAAGCTTTCTTAGGCGTTGTGGGTTTTTGGAGAATGCATATTCCAAATTACAGTCTGATTGTAAGCCCTCTCCATCAAGTGACCTGGAAGAAGAACAATTTCAAGTGGGGCCCTGAGAAATGACAAGCCATTAACCAAATTAAACAGGACATAATTCATGCAATAGCCCTTGGGCCAGTCCAGGCAGGGCAAGACGTAAAAAATGTGCTGTACACCGCAGCTGGGGAGAATGGCCCTACCTGGAGCCTCTGGCAGAAAGCACCAGGGGAGACTCGAGGTCGACCCCTAGGGTTTTGGAGTCTGGGATACAGAGGATCCAAGGCCCCCTGTACTCCAGTGGAGAAAGATATTGGCAGCATATGAAGGGGTTCAAGCTGCTTTGGAAGTGGTTGGTACTGAAGCACAGCTCCTCCTGGCACCCTGAATGCTGGTGCTGGGCTGGATGCTCAAAGCGGGGGTCCCCTGTACACATCATGTAACTGATGCTACGTGGAGTAAGTGGGTCACACTGATCACACAACGGGCTCGAATAGGAAACCGCAGTCACCCAGGAATCTTAGCAGCAATCATGGACTGGCCAGAAGGCAAAGATTTTGGAATATCACCAGAGGAGAAGGTGACACATGCTGAGGAGGCCTCACTGTATAGTAAACTACCAGAAAATGAGAAGCAATATGCCCTGTTCACTGATCAGTCCTGTCATCTTGTGGGAAAGCACCAGAGGTGGAAGGCTGTTGTATGGAGTCCTATATGACAAGTCACAGAAACTGCTGAAGGAGAAGGTGAATTGAGCCAATTTGCAGAAGTGAAGGCCATCCAGCTAGCTTTAGACATTGGTGACCGAGAAAAGTGGCCAATACTTTATCTCTATAATGACTCATGGATGGTGGCAAATGCCCTGTGGGGGTGGTTGCAGCAATGGAAGCAGAGCAACTGTCAGCGCAGAGGCAAACCAATCTGGGCTGCCGCATTGTGGCAAGATATTGCTGCCCAGATAGAGAATGTAAAAGTACATCACGTAGATGCTCAGGTACCCAAGAGTTGGGCCACTGAAGAACATCAAAACAAC
Source organism: Pelecanus crispus (assembly GCF_030463565.1). Taxonomy (NCBI): domain Eukaryota; kingdom Metazoa; phylum Chordata; class Aves; order Pelecaniformes; family Pelecanidae; genus Pelecanus; species Pelecanus crispus. Next base: position 98,163,980 of record NC_134644.1, on the reverse strand, counting down.
CAGCAAGTGGATCAGGCTGCTAAGATTGAAGTGGTTCAGGTGGATCTGGACTGGCAACACAAGGGTGAATTACTTATAGCTCGGTGGGCCCATGACAGCTCAGGCCATCAAGGAAGAGATGCAACATATAGATGGGTGCGTGATCAAGGGGTGGACTTGACCATGGACAGTTATTGCACAGGTTATCCATGAATGTGAAACGTGCTGCAATTGACTAAGCCAAGCAGTATGGAGGACGATGGCTGAAACACAAATATAGGGAGGCCTGGAAGATTGATTATATCACTCTCCCACAAACCTGCCAAGGCAAGTGCCATGTGCTCACCATGGTGGAAGCAACCACCAGATGGCTTGAAACATATCCCGTGCCCCATGCCACCACACAGAACACTATCCTGAGCCTTCAAAAGCAAGTCCTATGGTGACATGGCACCCCAGAAAGAATTGTGTTAGACAACGGGACTCATTTCCAAAACAACCTCATAGATACCTGGGCCAAAGAGAATGGCATTGAGTGGGTATATCACATCCCCTATCATGCACCAGCCTCCGGGAAAATCAAACAATACAGTGGACTGGAGAAGACTACATTGAGAGCAATGGGTGCTGGGACATTCAAACATTGGGATACATATTTAGCAAAAGCCACCTGGCTAGTTGACACTAGGGGATCTGCCAATCAAGCTGTCCCTGCCCAATCAAAACTTTTACATACTGTAGAGGAGGATAAAGTCCCTGTAGTGCACATAAAAAATATGCTGGGGCAGACAGTCTGGGTTATTCCTGCCTTGGGCAAAGGCAAACCCATTCATGGGATTGCTTTTGCTCAAGGCCCTGGGTGCATGGGGTGGGTGATGCAGGAGGATGGGGAAGTCCGACATGTACCTCAAGGAGATTTGATTTTGGGTGAGAAGAGCCAATGACTTGAACTGGATGATGTTAATTGCTATATGATACTGTATATCATTACTTCTATGGTGGCTATATGCCATGTCAATGGCATTACAGTAAGAATCACCGTGATTAATGAAGAATGAACTTTGATGAAACTGAGCGAAGTGCAGCCATGATAGAACTGGACAAGCACAGCAATAATGGAACCAGAACTGTTTTCAGCATGCAATAATCCAACACCATACACCATCTCGCCTGCCCTGAAAGACTGTTATGACAGATGGAGACCAAAGTCATGGACTAAATGAACTCAACACACATTTTATAGCAATGGCCCATAGACTAAGGGAATGATATCTGTGTGTATATATCAAAAGACAGGAAAAGTGGTGGTGATTAATTGGAATGAATCGTAATGTATTGGAAAGTGTGGGACCTGGGCATGACGTAGATGGTATAGAATAAAGGGTGGATATTGTCCTGGTTTCAGCTGGGATAGAGCTAATTTTCTTCCTAGGAGCTGGCATAGTGCTGTGTTTTGGATTTAGTATGAGATTAATGTTGATAACACTGAAGTTTTAGTTGTTGCTAAGTAGTGCTTACATTAGTCAAGGACTTTTCAGCTTCTCAGGCCTTGCAAGCGAGAAGGTGGGAAGGGACACAGCCAGAACAGCTGACCCAAACTGGCCAAAGAGATATTCCATACCATATGATGTCATGCTCAGTATGTAAAATGGGGGGAGTTGGCCAGAGGAGAACCACTGCTCAGGAGCTGGCTGGGCATCAGTCAGCAGGTGGTGAGCAATTGCACTGTGCATCATTTATTTTGTATATTCTTTTATCATTATTACTATTATTACTATTATTATTATTTTCCCTTCCTATTCTGTCTTATTAAACTGTCTTTATCTCAACCCACAAATTTTTACTTTTTCCTTTTTGTTTTCTGAAACTCTCCCCCATCCCATTGGGGTGGGGGGGAGTTAGCAAATGGCTGTCTGGTGTTTAGTTGCCTGCCGGGTTAAACCACAACAAGTAGTTGAGGTGAGGCCGCGCCAACACTGAATACAGCGGGATGATCACCTCTTTTGACCGGCTGGTTATGCTGTGTTTGATGCACCCCAGGATGCGGTTTGCCTTCTTGGCTTCCAGGGCACACTGCCGACTCATATTGAGCCTGCTGTTGACCAACACTCCCAGATCCCTTTCTGCAGGGCTGCTCTCCAGCCATTCCTCTCTCAATTTATACTTGTGCCTGGCATTACTCCATCCTAGGTGCAGAATCTGGCATTTCGACTTGTTAAATTTCATCCCATTGATCATAGCCCAGTGCTCCAATCTATCTAGATCCCTCTGCAAGGCATCTTGTCCCTCAAGACAGTCAACAGCACCTCCCAGTTTGGTATAATCAGCAAACTTACTAATGGTGCATTCAACTCCTGCATCCAGATCCTCAATAAATGTATCGAACAGAACCATCCTTAAAATTTAACACTGAGGAACACCGCTGATGACCAGCCACCAGCCAGATGTAGTCCCAGTCACTACAACACTTTGAGCTCTGCCCTTCAGCCAGTTCTTCACCCAGTGCACCGTGAACCCACTCATCCCACAGTTGGAGATAAGAAGCTTTATACACTTGAGGAAGACTGTCTCTTCATGACCCATCTTCCCAGAAACAAGGGGCTCAGATCACAGTCTCTGGAGAAATATACTACATGGGGTACTGAAGGTGTACAGGTTTCTAGCCTTTTAATCATTACAAAAGAAAGTGATACTTCTTCAGATACTTCAAAAGAAAGTTAGCTTCTACTTACCCTGTGGAGGTCAGGATAAATAATGGTTACTCTTCCTAGCCCGATCTTCTAGGCTAGGCCAAGAAGGCTTTCACTGCAGAAATGACTGGTAAGTTCATACAAGCACTTGCTGAGCTAAAAACAGCCATCTGTCCAAGTAGGAAAGGTGAGAGACCTGTAATCTCTTAAATTAGTTTGAGAAAAAGCAAACAAACCAGGAAGTGGGAAGTTTTTCCCTTTGTCTTTTTTAATTGTAAACCATGTCAACCTTCTGAATTTTAATGAGATCATTTTCATGACCTTTAAAAGTGAAGCTGCATCCTAAGCTTTGAGCGCTTGAAGTTTGCATGACGGCATAATAGTAATTTTTCTATTTTATACATAATTTGCAGTGGAGGCTGAAAAAACAAACAGAGAAAATGAAGTTAAATCTCGTCTCAACTTAGAGCACAAGGCTCAGAGTTAGGAGGGTTATATCATTCTGAGTTATGAAATAAGAGGTTATTTCATGCAAAAGGAACTGCCCCCATCAGCTTGCACACTATTACTCATCCTGCTGCCCCTGGTGACAGTGCTTATCAATGAAATATATTTTTGTAAGCTTTTTGTAAGTTTTAAAAATACTCCAGAAATGTCCATAAGCTCCAATTTCACTGCCCCAGAAACAAAGTAAGTCAAGGTCTGTGAAAAAAACCAGGAAGGTCCATATACCTTCAACAAAAAGCTGAGATGGGGGATTATTAAAACCTATACAAAACAAAACCCCATACTATTTCCCTCCAAAAGCCAGGATTTCCTTGGAATTACTTCCATTCCCTCAAAATATAAAGCTGGAAGACACTGAAAGACAAAGGGCTTTTGCTGCCTTTTTATGCCATGGGTACAAGCCTTTGTGGCTTCATGATCAGGTATTGATATTTATCTTCTGTAGGTGCTTTATTGTTTTCTCTCCAGTTTATTTCTAAAGTGTGAAGCCTGCTTTCAAAATCCAGCAGAAGACATACTCCTAGTGGAAGTCTCAACCTGAAACCTGAAGGAGAATGTTTTGTCCTTCTGAAGTCAGCCTTTTACACATAATTTTTTTCACATTCTTTCATGTACTAAAAGAATCTGAAAGAATTAGTACAGTTGTTACAGGTAATAAGAATTTTGCTGCAGATGTTGCTATTCCACATCTATTCACATTATTTTAACTACAGGATTTCAACTGACTTCAGCCAAATTAATCCTCAAGTCATGGACTTCTCTAGTTCCTATTTACAATACTAATTGAGAACCTCCATCTGAAACGTCCTGTCAATTCTCTGCAACTTTCTCCAATTTGGAGCAGTCCCTGATTTAATACTTTTCCAAAGACAACAAGAATTCTCTAGTTTTCCTGCAAGATGCTTCAGGACAACATGTTTTGGAGAGTATTTCTGTTCATGCAGTCACCTCAATCCTCATTATTTAAAGAACTCATACCTTCTCAGACTTTTTCTGGCCTCCCTTTCTTATTTTTTTTCCATAGCAGGTCATAGACAGATAAATAAACTGAAATCCTGCATTTATAATTAGAACATAGGCATTGGGTTTTGCCCACAGCTATGTACAAAAATAATTTTTTCTAATTTCTGCTTCTTTCTCTTTCCTCTTCTTTGTGTTGCCACTGAGGGAAAGAGATAAGGTTGTCTTAAATTTGTTAAGGCTACCTTCTGTGTTGATTTCCTACTTTTTTCCCTCTGGTTATTACAAGTTTTTCAGGGTAGCCTTATCTCTGAATTTCTTAGGTTGAATGTTTGAAGTATGAGATAACATCCTTACAATGGTCTTTTTACCTTTCAGTCACTGACATGGGTTCACAGTTTCATTATTATTTCTAAACTCTCCAGCTGGGTAACCCTTCTGTTATTAAAAATTGTACAAAATGTCAAAACCAGAAAACAACAAGCAATGCATACGATAACTCATGTAATATGAAGATTTACAAAATCAACAGTTATTTCTCTGTTTATTTTAAATTTCAGATACAGTTCATCAGAACAGTACAAAGCACTTGTCATAGTCAGCTATTAAGAGATCTTGTCTCTTGCAGAAGTATCCAGGAAACCAAAGTGAAATTGGGGTAGGCACTGTTCAAAACTGTTGCACTGGATTAAAGCTGCTTTGTATTGTCAGGTGAACACAAAGCAGTCAACACATGCTTATGATCCCAAGCCCTAACACAGGCAATTATTCTGCATTATTTTTTAATTAATTAGCAGTAGGCTTATAGGGTTATAGAATCATAGAATCATAGAATCGTTTAGGTTGGAAAAGACCTTTAAGATCATCCAGTCCAACCATTAACCTAACATTACCAAGTCCACACTAAACCAATTAAGGGTAGACTAGACTAAACCATGTCCCAAAGTGCCACATCTACCCGTTTTTTGAACGCTTCCAGGGATGGTGACACCACCACCTCTCTGGGAAGCCTGTTCCAATTCTTGACCACCCTTTCCATGAAAATTTTTCCTAGTATCCAACCTAAACCTCCCCGGCACATCTTGAGCCTATTTCCTCTTGTCCTATCACTAACTACATGGGAGAAGAGACCAACACCCACCTCACTACAACCTCCTTTCAGGTAGTTGTAGAGAGCGATAAGGTCTCCCCTCAGCCTCCTCTTCTCCAGGCTAAACAACCCCAGTTCCCTCAGCTGCTCCTCATAAGGCCTGTGCTCCAGACCCTTCACCATGCACATAGAAGCATTGCATGGTGTGGAAAAAATGGATATACATCCTTGATTCTGTCTGGATACATCTGCACAATCTTCTGATGGCAGAACTAGATCTCTTCTCAGGACTAGACTAAATGTTTGAGGCACCCTGATGCACACTCTAAATCGTGTTCCATCACACCCACAGAATTAGCATGACAGCAAGCAATCTCTGTGCTGTATGATCCCAGAAAATGCTCTTGTAGAATAACAAAGATGTGGTCAGTGGTTAAGTCTCTCCCTGCATTGCCTTTTTGACACTTCCATAAAGTACTTTGCAAGAGTAAAGCTGTAGTTTGGTGTGTAACTCTGAGACCAACACTGTGAGCCACAGAAGCTGGAATTAGTTGATCCACCTGTGGAAACTCTCAGCATGTCTCAACATCTCACCCATCAGTTCACTGCAACTGAGAATTTACTGTGTTACGTTTCTAGTCATTTAACTGCACCTGATAAATGCCTTTGAAGTACCATTGCACAGCAATTTGTGTTTGCCTACCATTCTATTTTCTTTAGTTAATTACTGTGTTGACAAGCTGTCCACTCAGTTCAATGGATCATCTTGGGAGGAGAGAGAAATTTAGGAACACATCAGCAAATATTTTAGACAGTCTTTCAGTATTAATTTCCATTGTCTTTAAATGTCTCTGGGAAATTGGATTACTGCTAATTTTCAGGTATGTTATACCTACCTTAAAAAGGCAGAGGGATTTATTTGTATCATTGTTTGAGTTGTCCATAAACAATGTGTAAAATGACAGATAACTACTAATGAAATCAAGGCCTCTGTACATTTAAATGTGGGATGTGGAAAATTCATAATAAAAACAACCTATAGTGACCTAAGAATAAAAGCACTTTAAATAAGCCAACATTCATTAAGCCACATCTAATTGTAACATGGGACAGAAAAAGGTTGCTCTGCTATACTGACATGCTGCCAAACCTAGAAAGAATGCATTTCAAAAATAAGTCAATACATTGACCTTTCAAAGTTTAAATGCAAACTTGGGTTAAACTGAGGTTCAGATCCAGCAAATTTAATTAAAAGAGTGTGATAACAGTAGACCCAGTTAAAGATAAAGTGAGTTGTTGGCTAATTTCTGCCTATGACTTACAATGGCTAAATAAAGTCACCACTAATAATTTAATTTACTTTCAGTTAAAATTAAATATAAGGAAGTAATTAAGTTATTATTTTGATCCAAATAAAAGATTGGCACAGGTGCTAAATTTCTTTAAAGATAAGTATTATGGAGATATGAGATACCTCCCTGAAATCGTCCCTGAAAGTGTAAGGAGAGGAAAATTCCCAGTTCTCAATTTTTTTTAATACATAAATCTCATAGTAAGCTAAATATCATATATTTTGAAAGCATCTCTCATACTTACTATGCCTCATGGTATATAATATATGAAGGCTTACTATTATGTTTTAGAAGACTATGAATAGGAGAAAGGCTTCTAGATCCAGAATCCTTATTCAAAAAGTTTCAGAACAGAAGAAATCCAGGTCTCCGCCCATAATACCATATTATCCTTAACATTCATGCACAGAAACCAAAATAAAAACAGCTTAAGGAATTCATATCATCTTGAGCAAGGGAAAAGAAATAGCTGAAACTTACTGCAATTGATGACTCCACTAACCAACTTTAATGACAAGATTATACATTACATACATGGCTAGAACACTCCAAAGCATACAAGCCTTGGCAGAAATTGTAAAGGATAATGAGGCAGACTGACATGCTAGCTGAGATGTTAGAACTAAGGATACTTCTAATTATGATATTGTCACATTAATGTATTTGTTTTAATTTAAATATATATTTGTGCTATTAATACAAACCTGTAGTTTCAAGCACTCTGACTTTCATCCCTATATCTTGTTTGGCAACAGCCCCAAACTAAAGTTGTCTAATGCATATGAAGTATAACTTTCCTACTTTGCAGAGGGCAAATATAACTAGCTTATGTGACCTGCATCATTTCTGTCATTCCATGTAATGACTATGGGAATCCTTAAAGGCTCCATCAAGTTTCTTGTTTTCTAGATTTAATTTGTAAATTCCATATGCAAAATAACTGCGAGGTGGGAGATATATGGAACCAGTTCCATGATTGTAAATTATAGGCTGAGGTTTTGCACAGTCTCAGGATAAACCTTCCATTCTCTATCATTTTGCAACTGAAATTCTTCCAAGTTCTCATTTAACTCATAAATCTGATACCTAGTCAGTGTATCTTAAAGAAAAAAAAAAAAAAAAACGCCACTCTTTCCCAAGGATTAGATTCTACTGCTACCTAATATTAAAAGCCCCTTCTTAGCCACTGCTGCGTGCAGGGGGTTGCACAACTTCCAGGGAGCTGGGTCGGTGGGTGGGTCACTGAGTAACCCTGACCCTCCTGGAACACTCTTGCCACCATCTCATCCAGGGTAGCCCAGGCATGGGATGAGAAAAGGGGGCTGGAGCCCAGGCACACAAGGGGCTGTGGTGGGCAGTCCCTTTGCCCAAGGGGCAGCAGAAGGGCGCAGGGGAGCAATCCCCAGTAAAGAGGCCCTCAGTCCCCCGAACCCTCCTCCTTCTCCCACAGTAGGGCATCTTTCAGGCCACAGGCCCCCAGCCCACAGAACAGCCATATTTGGCCACATACATAGCCATGCAATCCTTTATCAGCAGTCCTGGCTAACTGGGGAGGTCCCAGTTGACTGGAGGTTAGCAAATGTGACACCCATCTACAGGAAGGGCCGGAAGGAGGATCTGGGGAACTACAGGCCTGTCAGTCTGATCTTGGTGCTGGGGAAGGTTATGGAACAGATGATCTGGAGTGCCATCACGCAGCATGTACAGGACAACCAGGTGATCAGGCCCAGTCAGCATGGGTTTATGAAAGGCAGGTCCTGCTGGACTAACCTGATCTCCTTCTATGACAAGGTGACCCACTTAGTGGATGAGGGAAAGGCTGTGGATGTTGTCTACCTAGACTTTAGTAAAGGTTTTGACACCATTTCCCACAGCATTCTCCTGAAGAAACTGGCTGCTCATAGTTCAGACAGGCATAATCTTCCCTGCCTAAAAAACTGGCTGGGTGGCCAGGCCCAAAGAGTTGTGATGAACAACAAATGAAGAAAGAACTTAAGAGAGACAGCACTTCCTTTGGAGAAGCAGAAAACTGAAGTTTGCAGGAAGAAGTGCTGGCCTTCTGCGTTAAGGTCCCTTCTAGATGCTCCATTAGGAGTTCTTTTCAAGATTAGGCAATAAACAATTTTAAACACAATAAAACAAGGAAAAAAAAAACCACCAGTAAAAATGCTTTTGTCCTCTCTTATTTGGTACTTTGGCAACTGCATCTGGACCCCTGTGTCCCCTCCTGGTCTCCCCAGTTCAGGAAGAACACTGATGCATGGGGTGTGGGCCCAGCCCAGGCCCTTCAAGATGGTGAGGGGCCAGGGCACACAGCACAGGAGGGCAGGCTGAGGGAGCTGCCTCTGGTCATGACGGTGGTGAGACATTGGAGCAGGTTGCCCAGAGAAGCTGTGGATGCCCCATCCCTGGAAATGTTCAAGGTCAGGTTGGCTGGGGCTTTCAGCAACCTGGTCTAGTGAAAGATGTCCCTTCCCATGGCAGGGGGGTTGGACTAGATTATCTTTAAAGGTCCCTTCCAGCCCAAGCCGTTCCATGAGTCTGTGATTCTTTGGTCACCACCAAGAAGAGAAGGCTCAGGGGTGGACCTGATCGGTGACCACAGCTGCCTACTGGGAGGGTGTAGAGAAGATGAATCCTGACTCTTCTCAGAGGTGCTCCATGGCAGAAGGACAAGTGGCAGCAGGCCCACTCTGGCAGACGGAGAAATCCCAGTTAGAGAAAAGGAAAAGATTTTCACCACGAGGGTGCTCAGACATGGCACAGGTGCACAGAGACGCTGCAGGGCCTCTGTCCTTGAGGCTATCAAAACATGACTGAACAAGGCCCTGAGCAACCTGACCTGACTGGGGCTGCTCTGAGCAGGAGCTTGGACCGGAGACCTCCAAGGATCTCTCCCAACCTCTGTGCTTCTGTGGTTCTTTGAATGTCAGCCTTCCTGCCTTCCCCAAATTGGAGCTACCCACAACCTTGTGGACAGTGGCCTCTGTACCACCAATGCCTAGGCCTTTCCTTCAGACAACCTCCAGCATGGGTGACTGGTCCACCACTGACCCAAGGCACATCAGCACCAGCAGCTGCCCCATGGGTGGGCTTTGTTCTGCTGATCACCAGGCAGTGGTCCTCCTACCCTGTAGTCTCCTTCTCCTGTCCGTATCTCACCCCTTTGCTATTATACTTCCTAGGTAGAATTGGGTAATAAAGATGACTACTAAATGTGAATGCACAGCCTAACAGCTAGCCTGCTGTTTGAAAAATATTGTTTGGCTGTTGGGAAGGAAATGATCCATGGAGTTTGTCAAAACAAGGCTGCTTTGGTATAACCCTTTACACGCTCAAAGCTTATAACTCATATACTTGTAAACTTTATGCAAACATAAAATGAATCCCATCCACTTCCAACTCTCATTATAAAATAAACATGCTAACAGCTTGAGGGTAGGGGTAAAGTAGGATGAAGAAGTCCTAAAACTGGCTTTCTAGATATGATGATACCATGAGAGTAAAACTAGAACTTTGATTTAAATTTGTTTTAAGAGACAAAAAACTTCTGCTGTATTAAAGTTATCTACACAAAGTTGCTCTTCAGGTGATATTACGGACACAAATATTTCTCCCTGTGAACATTCCCAAATCACATACATTTATGTATTACATTGTAAGATCAGTGCTGCCTTGCATAGCTGCCTATTTCCAAAAAGCAAATACACCTGTCATTTTACCTACTGTCTCTAGGCAACATACAGCTCTAATGGAAGCCAATTTCTCAAAAAGAAAAAAAGAAATAGTTTTTCAAGTATAATAGTCCCTACACCTGAAAGTAATTTTTTTAGACTTCAACAATTAGATTGATTTTGCTGAGTATGGTGAAACTTTCTGATTCCAGAGACACAAGCATTTCTTCTAAACGTAACATTTCCTACTCTTGTGCAGTTTGTACTTCAGCAGGGTAAATTAACAGTTTAGTCCAATTTCAGCTGAACAGGTGAACCAATTATGGTAGCACATTACGATCTGACAAGTTCCTATAATGGCATTTCTAGCAGACAAAAAATGAAGAGATGAAATCTAAATTAGTCACACCCTTAGGCTTTCCCTTCATGACAAAAAGGCTACTAGTGGGGCAACCTACAGATTATTACCTGCTCCACCTCTTCATTTGGTTATATTTTTGCTTCTTTTCTAATAGACTATCTTAACTTAAAGAAAAAAAAAAAAAAAAAAAAGACTTGGGTTTGAAGAGGCTGAACTGCCCTGATGAGGAATTAAAGAAAAACTTCGTTGTAAACAGATGGAAGAAAATAGTACTGTATTTTCAAGACAAAAGGAAAGGGGGAAAAAACTCATAAGATTTTGATGGTCAAAAGGTGCCTGTAGATTATAGATATGCAGTATACCTATAAAATATCTCAGACCTGTCAAAGAATTAAGCCACATACTCCTCTGATACATTGTTAAAAACTAACATTAAGTTCTATATCAATGGTAAAAAAAAAGTCCTTTTATGTTGCATAGGAGCCTTCTAAATAGCTCTAGACAGTGATTCTAATCCATGATGTACAGCAGGCAATCTCCTGGACCCAGATCTCCTAAAACTGTTCAGATAGCTCATTCCCAGTGAAGTCAGTGAGGTCTCAGCAGTAAGGCACAGCAATATCAGTACTGCAGTGTGCTCCATAAGTCTTATGACAGACTTTGCTTGGAAGCTTTGCAATAAGAGAAAGGAGAGGGTGAAACTCTCTCCTCACATTGGTGTTACTAAGACAGGAGCCAAATTTTTCCTTCAGACTGGCCAGCAGATGCTAAGCTGAGAGGAGCATCAAGACAGCATCCTGTGTGGAACACAGCAGGGTTGTCTCTCTCACACTGTGGTTTTGCTTGGCTACATTGCTTTCCCTATTACTGTCCAAACTCCCTGACTGGGTAACAAGGCATTAAATTCCCTTTCCACTCCGCAAAGTCCCCTTGACCCTGACATCTCCATTTCAGTTGGCATACTCGGTGTTAGACTAGGAGTCTGGAATCTACCCTCTCTTTCAGACATCATTGTGTGCCCTGATAACCTTCTTTTTGTGTTGATTCTCCCATCCATAAAATGGGGATCAGTAGGGGAGGCCACATATGGCAATCTTGGCAAAATGGCCTGGATGACAACTGCTGTTGGGATAGGAAGGTAAACGTACACAGGGTGCAGGATTCAAAAGCCAAAACTGTTTGAGAGGTAATCAACACCAAACTGATCATGTTTGAGAGGAAGAGTGCAGTCAGACAGGTTTAAGAGCAACCAGAGAACTACCAAGAAGCTTTTGAGAAAATAAGTCAGCATGAAGGGAAGTATAAACGAGGCATGAAAAATTGTAGCGGTGGGGAGAGACCCTGGAGTGGCAGTGACCACAGCCAGGGTCTGTTTGGGCACTGCTGGCTGTTTCCCTATGGCACTGTGACCCCACAAGGGGTACGAAGGAGCCTCCACAAGGGTGCTGCATCCAGCTGGGCACTGGCAGCATGGACCAGCATGTGGAACCCCCACCCTGGGGTGCCTGGGGCTCGGGGGGCTTTCTTACTGTTGTCTGCATTTGTTGGCAGGGCCTGGGAAGCAGCAGGGGCAGAATCTGGGCTGGGAAGAATACAGTGGCATGGGAATTGCGGTGTATGGGGCCACTCATCCTCCCTGAAGAGGGGGTAGGGGCCTGCAACCTGCTGAATGGCAGGGAGGGGAAGGCAGAGTTTTTTGAGATTAGTTCTATAGTGGTGTTAAGAAATTAGTTGTTGTAACAGTTTTAAGTGTCTGGTGTTGTGATTTATTTGTTGTATTACTGATCCTGAATGCATAGTTCATTGAATGCCAGTTAATTACTAGTTGTTAATAAACCCATAGCTTGCTTCAATCTTGATTTGAATTAAGCTACACAACTAAAGCAGGGTTGGGGTTTTTTTCCTTGCAATGGGTTCGTATCTATTCCTCACCTTTTGCTTGCCTTGTCAGTTGAGATTATAATTCTTAAAGTAAGAGACAAACTGAAGCCTTATCTTTTAACTGTGCGCTAGCCATAGTACAAATTAAGCTGAAATAATAAAACTACTCTGTGTTCTAGGTAAGCTTGTACAATATGGGGAGCTAACACAAAGCAAATTGCTAAAATTTCTCAGGCTCATCAACTGCTGGTAAAGCTTTGTCCTGGTTTCGGCTGGGATAGAGTTAATTTTCTTCCTAGCAGCAGGCATAGTGCTGTGTTTTGGATTTAGTAGGAGAAGAATGTTGATAACATGCTGATGTTTTTAGTTGTTGCTGAGTACTGCTTATGCTAGTCAAGGACTTTTTCAGCTTCCCATGCTCTGCCAGGCACACAAGAAACTGGGAGGGGGCACAGCCAGAATAGTTGATCCAAACTGCCCAAAGGGCTATTCCATACCATATGACGTCATGCTCAGTATATAAACTGGGGGGGGTTGGCCGGGGAGCAGCGATCGCTGCTTGGGAACTGTCTGGGTATCGGTCGGCGGGTGGTGAGCAATTGCATTGTGCATCACTTGCTTCGTGTATCATTATTATTATTACCATTATTATACTGTTACTATTAGCATTACTATTTTACTTTATTTCAATTATTAAACTGTTCTTATCTCAACCCAGGAGTGTTTCTCACTCTTACTCCTCCGATTCTCTCCCCCATCCCATCGGGGTAGGGGGAGTGAGCGAGCGGCTGCGTGGTACTGAGTTGCTGGCTGGGGCTAAACCACGACAGTCCTTTTTGGCGCCCAACGTGGGGCACGAAGGGTTTGAGATAACAACAGATTAACCAGAGTGTATTAAGGAGTCTGTTAACAGTTGCCGGTCACGATATTAGTTCTTCTGATCTGCACCATGTTCTTTTTTTTGCAGCACGCGTTAAAGCTTGCTGTCAGTTTGTGTAGTGTGCTATGCTCTGCAGTGATTCATGATCTTTTGCTTGGGAGGCTCCTTATCAAAACCCTGACCTTGAGCATTCTTTGGTATTTGGGTTTCATACAGAAGTCACTACTGTACTTCGGGTACTACCTCATAGAGAGAGTTAGCAATTATACTTCTTACTCTGAGAGGCTTGTTGTGGAGGAAATACAGAATGGCACCTTTGCTGCTTTCTTCTATGATGTTTCCTCCTTCATTACAACAACTTTCCTGTATCTTGAACACCCCTGGGCAGTTAAGATACTTCTATTGATAATTCTTGGGAATGTTGTTTCCGTTTTGATAAAGGTCAGTAAGCAGTTTAAAAATACCATCCAGAGATCTACCCCAAGGCTGGATAGTTATGAGTGGCAGGGTGTGTGGGAACATATGCGCAAGTACCTAGGGCAGTGGGGACCTCCAGTGTTTTGGAACTTCACCCCTGAACAAGTGCAGAATCCTGAACAATTAGTAAAGTATTTGGAAGAAGTATGTTGTCACCCTGGTAGCTCCAGAGAGACACAAATCATTGCAACATGCTGGGGACTGGCCCATGCCTATCGAGCCGTGGTCAACGCTAATCAGTACCCTCAAAAGAAAGAGAAGGTCTCTGGATCTGATGACAAAACAACAAGCACTGTGGCTACTCAAACCCCCACTACAGGCCCTGCGGCTACTCCAACCCCCACTACAGGCCTTGCAGCTACTCAAACCCCTGCCCCAGGCACTGTGGCTACTCCAGCCACAGCCATGAGCACTGCGGCTACTCAAACCCCAGTGACAGACACTGCGGCTAAACCAGAGAACCAACCTGCACCGGTATCAGTTGCCCCTATACAGAAGAAGAAATACACGAGGAAATCAGTTCGTTTAGTAAGGGATGAAGATGAACCAGGGCCATCACGAGAACCAGAGGAGGAAGAACCCATAAATGAGATGGTGACCACCCGATCCCTATCCCTGAGTGAGCTGCGAGATATGCGAAAAGATTTTGGTCGTCATCCAGGCGAGCACATCATCACCTGGCTGCTCCGATGCTGGGATAACGGGGCCAGTAGCCTGGATGTAGAGGGTAGGGAAGCCAAGCAGCTGGGATCCCTTTGCAGGGAAGGGGGCATTGACAAAGCAATTGGAAAAGGGGCAAAACCGCTCAGCCTCTGGAGGCGACTCCTGTCAAGCGTGAAGGAAAGGTATCCCTTCAAGGAGGATGTTTTATACCGCCCAAGCAAATGGACCACCGTAGAGAAAGGTATCCAGTACCTGAGGGAATTAGGCGTGCTGGAGGTGATTTACAGTGACCTGAATGATGAGCGGTTAACCAAAGACCCAGATGAAGTCAGGTGCACACAATCCATGTGGCGGAAGGTGGTACGGAGCGCACCAGCATCGTATTCCAACTCGTTGGCAATACTAGCCTGGAAAGACGACGAGGCACCAACGGTGGATGAAGTGGCTAGACAACTCCGGGACTACGAAGAAAAGCTCTCTTCCTCCCTACAGGCCTGTGTCTCAGCTGTGGAAAAACTGTGCCAAGAGTTCCAACAACTCAGAGAAGATCTGTCCTACTCCCCACCTGCACGGACCAGTGTCTCAGCCATTAGGAGTCAACGTCCCTATGCTCAAGAGAGAGGATATAGAGGATACACACCACGGGGCACCCTGTGGTTTTGCCTGCGTGATTATGGAGAGGACATGAGAAAGTGGGATGGAAAACCCACCTCAACCTTAGAGGCACGGGTGCGTGAGTTGCAAGGAAAAACTATTAGGAAAGGCGGTTCTCCCAGGAAAATTGCAGCTCCAGTCTCCAGTGAGCAGTTCCCGAGACAGAGTAAGAGGGCTAATTTTACTTCCGACCTTGATCAGGGGACTTTTGATTCACATTTACAGGAAGTGAACAGCGAATACTGTGACCAGTGTTAGAGGGGCCCTGCCTCCAGCCAGGTGGAGGAAAGGGACAACCGGGTTTACTGGACTGTGTGGATTCGATGGCCTGGAACGTCAGACCCACAGGAGTATAAGGCTCTAGTGGACACTGGTGCACAGTGCACGCTAATGCCATCAAACTATAGAGGGGCAGAACCCATTTGTATTTCTGGAGTGACAGGGGGATCCCAACAGCTAACTGTACTGGAAGCTGAAGTGAGCCTAACTGGGAATGAGTGGCAAAAGCACCCCATTGTGACTGGCCCAGACGCTCCGTGCATCCTTGGCATAGACTACCTCAGGAGAGGGTATTTCAAGGACCCAAAAGGGTACCGGTGGGCTTTTGGTATAGCTGCTTTGGAGACAGAGGAAATTAAACAGTTGTCCACTTTGCCCGGTCTCTCAGAGGACCCTTCGATTGTAGGGTTGCTGAAGGTTGAGGAACAACAGGTGCCGATTGCTACCACAACTGTGCACAGGCGGCAATATCGCACCAACCGAGACTCCCTGATTCCCATCCATAACCTGATTCGTCGACTGGAGAGCCAGGGAGTGATCAGCAAGACTCGCTCACCCTTTAACAGTCCCATATGGCCAGTGCGAAAGTCTAATGGGGAGTGGAGACTAACAGTGGACTATCGTGGCCTGAACGAAGTTACACCGCCGCTGAGTGCTGCCGTGCCAGACATGCTAGAACTTCAATATGAACTGGAGTCAAAGGCAGCTAAGTGGTATGCCACAATTGATATTGCTAATGCATTTTTCTCCATCCCTTTGGCAGCAGAGTGCAGGCCCCAGTTTGCTTTTACCTGGAGGGGTGTTCAGTACACCTGGAACCGACTGCCCCAGGGGTGGAAGCACAGCCCCACCATTTGCCATGGACTGATCCAGACTGCACTGGAACAGGGTGAAGCTCCAGAACATCTGCAGTACATTGATGACATCATTGTGTGGGGCAACACAGCAGAAGACGTTTTTGAGAAGGGAAAGAAAATAGTCCAAATCCTTCTGAAGGCTGGTTTTGCCATAAAACAGAGTAAGGTCAAGGGACCTGCACAAGAGATCCAGTTTTTAGGAATAAAATGGCAAGATGGACGTCGTCAGATCCCAATGGATGTGATCAACAAAATAACAGCTATGTCCCCACCAACTAGCAAAAAGGAAACACAAGCTTTCTTAGGCGTTGTGGGTTTTTGGAGAATGCATATTCCAAATTACAGCCAGATCGTAAGCCCTCTCTATCAAGTGACCCGGAAGAAGAATGAATTCAAATGGGGCCCTGAGCAACAACAAGCCTTTGAACAAATTAAACGTGAGATAGTTCATGCAGTAGCCCTTGGGCCAGTCCGGGCAGGGCAGGATATTAAAAATGTGCTCTACACTGCAGCCGGGGAGAATGGCCCTACCTGGAGCCTCTGGCAGAAAGCACCAGGGGAGACTCGAGGTCGACCCCTAGGGTTTTGGAGTCGGGGATACAGAGGATCCGAAGCCCGCTATACTCCAACTGAGAAGGAGATACTGGCAGCATATGAAGGGGTTCGAGCTGCTTCAGAAGTGGTTGGTACTGAAGCACAGCTCCTGCTGGCACCCCGACTGCCGGTGTTGGGCTGGATGTTCAAAGGGAGGGTCCCCTCTACACATCATGCAACTGATGCTACATGGAGTAAGTGGGTTGCATTGATCACACAACGGGCTCGAATAGGAAACCCCAGTCGCCCAGGAATCTTGGAAGTGATCATGGACTGGCCAGAAGGAAAAGACATTAGAATATCACCAGAGGAGGAGGTGACACGTGCTGAAGAGGCCCCACTGTATAATAAATTGCCAGAAAATGAAAAGCAATATGCCCTGTTCACTGATGGGTCCTGTCGTCTCGTGGGAAAGCATCGGAGGTGGAAAGCTGCTGTATGGAGTCCTATACGACAAGTCGCAGAAACTGCTGAAGGAGAAGGGGAGTCGAGTCAGTTTGCAGAGGTGAAAGCCATCCAGCTGGCTTTAGATATTGCTGAAAGAGAAAAGTGGCCAATCCTTTATCTCTATACTGACTCATGGATGGTGGCAAATGCCCTGTGGGGGTGGCTGCAGCAATGGAAGCAGAGCAACTGGCAGCGCAGAGGCAAACCAATCTGGGCTGCCGCATTGTGGCAAGATATTGCTGCCCGGGTAGAGAACCTGGTTGTAAAAGTTCGTCATGTAGATGCTCATGTACCTAAGAGTCGGGCCACTGAAGAACATCAAAACAACCAGCAAGTAGATCAGGCTGCTAAGATTGAAGTGGCTCAGGTGGATTTGGACTGGCAACATAAGGGTGAATTATTTATAGCTCGGTGGGCCCATGACGCCTCAGGCCATCAAGGAAGGGATGCAACGTATAAATGGGCTCGTGATCGAGGGGTGGACTTAACTATGGACAGTATTGCACAGGTTATTCATGAGTGTGAAACATGCGCTGCAATCAAGCAAGCCAAGCAGTTCAAGCCCCTTGGGTATAGTGAACGATGGCTGAAATATAAATATGGGGAGGCCTGGCAGATTGATTACATCACGCTCCCACAGACCCGCCAAGGCAAGCGCTATGTGCTCACCATGGTGGAAGCAACCACTGGGTGGTTGGAAACATATCCCGTGCCCCATGCCACCGCCCGGAACACCATCCTGGGCCTTGAAAAGCAAGTCCTGTGGCGACATGGCACCCCAGAAAGAATTGAGTCAGACAACGGGACTCATTTCCGAAACAACCTCATAGACACCTGGGCCAAAGAGCACGGCATTGAGTGGGTGTATCACATCCCTTACCATGCACCAGCCTCCGGGAAAATTGAGCGATACAATGGATTGTTAAAGACTACCCTGAGAGCAATGGGTGGTGGGACGTTTAAACATTGGGATACGCATTTAGCAAAAGCCACCTGGTTAGTCAACACCAGGGGATCTGCCAATCGAGCTGGCCCTGCCCAATCAAAGCTTTTACGTACTGTAGAAGGAGATAAAGTTCCTGTAGTGCACATGAAAAATATGCTGGGGAAGACAGTCTGGGTTACTTCCCCCTCTGGCAAAGGCAAACCCATTCGTGGGATTGCTTTTGCTCAAGGACCTGGGTGCACTTGGTGGGTGATGCGAAAGGATGGGGAAGCCCAATGTGTACCTCAAGGGAATTTGATTTTGGGTGAAAATAGCCAATGAACTGAATTGTATAATATTAATTGCTTTATAATACTGTATGTTATCTCTTAACTATATGTTATCTCTTAACTGCATGTTAATATAATAATATAGTAGGTTAATATTAAGTATATAATACTATATATTATGATTGCTATATGCCGCATCAATGGTATTGCAGTAAGAATTGCCCAGCTTAATGAAAATGAACTTTGATGAAACCATGTTGGAATGAGAACTGACTTCAGCATGCAACAGTCCAACACTGCACACCACCTCTCCTGCTCTGAAAGACCGTGATGACAGATGGAACCCAAAGTCATGGGCTAAATGAACTCAATGGACATTTTAGAGGGATGGGCCATAGACGAAGGGAATGATATCTGTGTGTATATATCAAGATAGGGAAAGCGGTGGTGATTAATTGGAACACATTGGAAAGGGGAGGGCCTGTGCATGACGTAGATGGTATAGAATAAGGGGTGGATACTGTCCTGGTTTCGGCTGGGATAGAGTTAATTTTCTTCCTAGCAGCAGGCATAGTGCTGTGTTTTGGATTTAGTAGGAGAAGAATGTTGATAACATGCTGATGTTTTTAGTTGTTGCTGAGTACTGCTTATGCTAGTCAAGGACTTTTTCAGCTTCCCATGCTCTGCCAGGCGCACAAGAAACTGGGAGGGGGCACAGCCAGAATAGTTGATCCAAACTGCCCAAAGGGCTATTCCATACCATATGACGTCATGCTCAGTATATAAACTGGGGGGGGTTGGCCGGGGAGCAGCGATCGCTGCTTGGGAACTGTCTGGGTATCGGTCGGCGGGTGGTGAGCAATTGCATTGTGCATCACTTGCTTCGTGTATCATTATTATTATTACCATTATTATACTGTTACTATTAGCATTACTATTTTACTTTATTTCAATTATTAAACTGTTCTTATCTCAACCCAGGAGTGTTTCTCACTCTTACTCCTCCGATTCTCTCCCCCATCCCATCGGGGTAGGGGGAGTGAGCGAGCGGCTGCGTGGTACTGAGTTGCTGGCTGGGGCTAAACCACGACAAGCTTATTAATACAATTTCAGCAGTTAAGATGCATCTATTTGTCTTCTCCAATTGCGGCTTCAGATTTCTTCCTGGATCAAACACTTCAGCTATATAGAATCATAGAATCGTTTAGGTTGGAAAAGATCATCCAGTCCAACCATTAACCTAACATTACTAAGTCCACCACTAAACCAATTAAGGGTATAGTAGCAATTTCATGTTTCCTGGCTTGATGGCTGGATTATTTTTAATGAAAGTAAAAACTAGGAATCATTAAGATTGGAAAGGATCTCTCAGATCATCAGTCCAACTGTCAACCCAACACCACCATTTGTCCTATAAAACATCATCCTCACTTTCTTCATTGAGCAATTAAATGACAAATGAATCATCTGGTTTCAGATAGACTTTATCATCAACTCAGGGTTAAAATAAGAAATTAGCTGTTAAGTCATTCTTTGTGTTTTACATTCCTTATGCAAATTGTTATTATGTTGACAGGATAGTGGTAGTAGCCTTTTTCTTGCTTTCACATAGTTTCTGTTCAATAGCCAGTTCTAAGAATGTGAGTATAAGCCTAATATTCAGTAGTTTTAAAAAAATCGGCCTGCTTTTATTTATGCTATCAGGAACATAACTACGTGCTTGTGTTAATCCTCACAAGTACTAATTTTCATGTAATGATACAACACACAAAATGAAATAGATCAACAGTCTTGGACTTTATGGTCACTTGCCTGTGGAAGAAGAACTTTAACTCTCTTTTCTCTCTTAAGTCACCTCAGGTCAACCATGGCAGGCCCTCCAAGGGTTACCCAGAGCAAGACTTGATGTTATAGATGTGTTAATCTAAGGCTTACTGCCATTAGAGTCCAGTTCTTGCACCTGATGTCAGTTTTGACATTTGTGAGCAGATTTAACCAAAGCAAGTAGTTTTCTGATTGTTTTGTTTTCTGAAGGGTGAAGCAGGAGTAATGAGACTAGTAAGAGGAAAAGTGAGACTGGACAGATGCAGGAGCAAGTCATACTGTAGATTGGTTTAGCTGTAATGTGAAGCCTTACCTGCTGTTTTCCATGCTTGTAGATAACATCAATCAGGAGTAACAGAAGTATTTTAAATTAGCCCTGTTCAATGCCACCATGTGCTTCAAGATGTGCTGGCTCCAGAGGTTTGGACAGACCACCTCCAGACACATATATACACACAGAGTACTCCTTTCCAAGGACAAAGGCAAGGGGTGGGGGGGAAGGTTACGGACAGGAATCAAGACACTCACCTTTGGAGACTTCAGTTACTCCTCCACTCCCAATCGAAAGAAACTGTAAAAGAAAACAGTCCAGGAATGTGATGTCCAACTTGCAATAGACAAGAATTTTTTGAAGGCTCAAATTAGGAAGGCCAATAAGTTGGGGCTTCTTTGGTTTGGGTTTTTTGTTTGGTTTTTGATTGCGGGTGGTGGGGATGTCTTAACTTCATCATTGAACTCATTGAATCAGCAAATTAAGTCTGGGAGTAGTAAGATAGAAGTCAGCCTTAGAAGACTGGAGGAGGCCAGAGGACCTTGAACCACAGCTAACAGAGGGCCTCCATCAAGAAACACTTGGGCTTGAGGAACTTGAGTGAGAAAATAGGGATCAGAGACCTTTGGATCCAGCAGATCAAATTTCTAACTCATCAACCGCTGTGGCCCAGAATAAAAATATAGCTCAACCTTGATCTATATGGGAACAGACACCAATATCTACATATGGGCACATGGGCATAATATTTTCTATATATTTTTTAAAATTTTAAGTAATTATACATAAATATATTATAGAGGGCTTTCCCATCCCTTCTATTTAAGCTGCATAATGATAAACACATTGTTTATCACTAAAATTGTAGGCTGCTATTTCAGTCTCCCTCATCTGAATCAGTAGTGATGATGCACTTTTGTTTGACAGTCAAGTTTTTGAATGTTAAATTAGTCTTGTTAAGAAACTGAGTTTTCAAACACTTAGATGGGGCACACATTAACCTACACTTTAGTGTTGTCCAGTAGTATTACCAAAATAAAATAGACCAAAACCCTATAAAAAATGTAGGCTTGGAACTGGTCAGTGAACTATAAATTATCTACCCTTAATCTAAGCTGGCTTTGGTAACTTCCTTTCAAACCACAATTTACTTGGCAATAAGCCTGACCCCTCAAAGTACAAAACATTATCAGTTTTCTGAAGAACCACTGTTCAGCCCATTTTATAAGTTTCTTTCAAATAAACATATGACCTGGTGACAGCTAACATACAAGAAACAAGACTGAAGTTTAATAAAAACATGATGAAAAAGTAAATAGCCTGTGGGCACAGCAATAAAAAATGATTTATGTCTCAGCAAGCCATGATGAAATAGGATAGAACAATGCATTGAAAGTCAGCATGTAATGCTGTCTTGCAATGAAAAGAAACACGATAAAGTCATTTACACTGGAATAGATTGACTAAATCTCTCAGTATCAGGTCGTGTCATCTCATTATGAAATGGAGTACTTCAAAATCAGAGCATTAGAAACTTTGATTGACCCAAATATCCTACTAAGCTATTTGCCTCCCACAATTTTTCCTCTCTACTAGATTTCTGATCATTTTACTTCATTGCTTGGGTCCCTCCACCCGCATAGCCTATTACCTCATTGATAAGTACTGCCCTGCACTCAGGCTTTTGCAGCAACTGGTGGCCTTGAGATCAGACTCCTTGACCTCATCTCAAAAGTCAGGACACAACACCACTCCTTTGTATCCAACTTCAATAGCTCATTTAGGAAAGATCATTACTGTTATGAAATAGAATCACACAATTTCAAACTTTCAAAACCATCAGAATAGAAACAGCACAGTTTGAAGGGTAAAAAAAAAATGGAAGCTGCTTAAAGCATTTAAGTAGTGTAGAAGAGGAAAAAAGTCCTTTATAGGTAGGTGATGAAGAGATAATAAGACAGAAGATGGATGTAAATGGAATTTCTAGATGTAATAGTAGCTGTAATTCTGCTAATATAGCATTGCAGAAGGGAAAGAAAAGACCAATTTAATTAATGTGATGAACTTTTGAAGAGATTTTGCAAGTTTTTTGCTATCAACAAAACATATTTCTGTATTGCAGCAGAACAAGTTAACAGTGGCAGATTTACTTCTCACATACAACAAGGAAATATATAATCTAGGAGAAAACTATGTGGAACTATGTAGTTAGGTGCATCATCAAGGGACAAAGTAGCATTTATGTATATGTAAGTATCTTTATATTGATATCCTCTTTGCTGCCACTCATGAGCTGCCTTAAAGCTAGCTGGCTACCTGAAGTAGTACAAAGTAGTATCTGGCTCAGTGGACCTGTACAACTTGTCTGACTAGTTGGGTAAATACTCAGCTGGTTAAACAACACTGAGATCCATGCCAGTTTCCTTGAAATCAATAGCTAGTCTAGGCAATAGGACAATAGGAACAAATTAGAATTTGAGTTACAATTAAAAGTGTACTTTTGGCATACATCAACTTTGATTTGGAAAAGTGACTTATAACATGACTTGTAACAAACCATGGTTTATAACAAGACTTAGATTTGTAACAACACTTAAAAATAATTCTTAGCCAGTTTTTGTTTAAATTTACTTAATTCCTAAGCAAGAAAGATAAAGAAAACTGCTGCTATGGTATTTTTGTTTGTTCTGAGAGATATAGCATCAATCTTTAACACTGTGTATCTTTTTAAATCATTAAGGTTGAAGTTACCTGTATTCCAAACCAGCACTAAACAAGCCATGTACACTAAATGTATTAGCTCTTTCCTTTATCAGAACAGCCTAACAGAATTTATCTGTCTATCTTTAAATGGCAAATGACTTACTGGCAGTGAGATAGTCACTGTATGAAGGCATAGCAGAACTCAGCCCCTGAATGTGAATGATTTTCTACTTCACAGCTTTTCCAATATTCTCTAGTTTTCCCAGAAGTGTGAAGTTTCTGGGGAACTGAGGCATTAATTTTGTGATGATATTTTTGTATGATGTAGTAGCTCATAAAACTCTAGTATGAACAGGTAGGCTACTCAGGTTACAAAAGTGAACTCTTCACACAGCTATCATGCATCAGCAGTAAAAAGGAGACTGACTATCAGTAGACAGTTGCAAAAAAACTTGCTGTACAAAAAAAGGTGGCACTAGTTGATTAAGATAACATAATTCTGCTTCGGACTGATATAGAACATTTACTTCTATTAAATCATATCTGTATTCTGATCAATAAATTAGACCAAAAATCATTAAAAATAAATTAATCTCTTAAAAAATGGTCTACACATGGAATATCAATTTTAATATAGAAATGTGTCATTTATAAAATATCTTTAAAATATTTAATATATCCATCTTACCTTTGAAGACTGTAACACATACAGAAGAGTGTAATATGTGATAATTCATTTTTAAATATATACTTGACAGTGATTCTTAATTTATAAAGTAATTAGTAGAATTACTAAGAATTGAAGTGCTGACAAAGAGGAAGATAAGTTACATTTTTTATGCAGATCTAAACTCCAATCCCTATTAGGAGTACAATTCTAGAGCTAGGCTGATCAACCCCTGTGTAAAATATTTTCCTGGAATTACTAAAACATCTGCTTGATCCTTCAAAGGGCAGTAATCATAGCGATCTTTAAATCAAAGAAAGAGGAGGAAAATCAGCTCAGTTTTATACTGTGGTGGCAGCATCTTGTAAATTGTTGCTTTTGTTCTACCTCTCATAAGCACCTGAACATCCTTCATGCAAGAGGAAGGCAACAGATTCACTACTAGCCAATTGCACTTAAAAGCACAAAAATCTAGAAGGAAACAAGTAACAGCAAAGCTTGGATTGCAGAGTTAGCCTTACTTGTGCATTCTCACATGCATCTTTCAAATGCAAAGAGATTTGAAGCAACAGTTTGTTTTCCATGTTTCCTTAAATGAAAGTTTTTTCAGCTACATCTTGTACCTTGACAAGGGATTCAACCCACCAGGTGAACTCAGGTATTAAGTTATTACCTCAGCACTGCTTGCCTTTGATGAAAAACAACTTGGTGCACAGCTGGTATGTTCCTAAAATGCAACTTAATGCCCCTATGTTATAAAATCAGGGATTGAAGAGTGAAATAGACACTGTTTCCTCACACACAGAGGCAGCCATTTTAGTTCACAGCATCTTAGTTCCAGTGGACAGGATGTAGAAGAATGCTTCACTGCTGAATCGCATCTGTGGTTAAAGTATTTAACTCCCTGGAGCAGGAAATGTAATATTTCGCAATGCACAAATGACTGATTTTTTCAGAACAGCATTTTGAGGTTGCTCCAAATTATTTTGGGTACTTGCAATAAATAATTGTGCCGTTCTGTGACAACAGACAAAATGATGGCTTAAAAACAGTTTTGCACAACCTCTTGCTCCAACTCAGCCAGAATAAAGTATTAGAATTGAAATTCCTTGTTTGGACTAAAGAGTGAGCAGGCCATAATTGGTCACTTTGTTAGGAGATCAGGATAAGATTTAAAGGTAGGGCAATAGTGCATACTAGATGAACTTCAATTTGAAAAACTAGATACAGAGGTAGTCATATGAGAATTTCTGGCACATTGGAAACTGATCATAATTTTTCAAAACAAAATGTACTAAACAGTGAAGATAATAATGTTGATGTTATTCATAGCTGTTTCATGTTAAACTAGTGTACTTGCAGAACAGTTACAAGTCCCTGTTGTCAAACTGTATATTTTTCTGAATGTTTTTAAGTTGAAACAATCATTGACTTCTGTGTCCAAGTGGTATAGAAATAATGTCACAGAACTGTTCTTTAAAAAAAACACAGTGCTGCAAGGCTTGCTTCACCCTTACCTCCCACCCCTCTTATGCTGAATATAGAAAAACAACATGTGCTCAATTTTTAGAAATAAAGAAACAAAAAAGCACAGATTAGTGCTTAGTGACACTGTGTAGCTCATGAACACTTTTATAAAGATTTAATTGCACAGGACATTTAGCGGATATTTGTCCCAGACACTGAGTGATATGGGTGTTGCATTTATACTGTTATTTTTTTCACAATATTCTTTTCTTTTTTAATTTTGAAAAAGATTTTTTTTTTTCTGATATCAGTAATGGAAAATTCACCTGCACCATTGGATGCCTTTCAAGTTCTGTCAAATTTGGATGAGTCTACCACTTAAATTTGCCAAAATATCTTCATTTTAAATTAAACTTCATTAAATCAGAAAACCCAGTTTTGCCTTAAATGCAAAGCTCAGCTCTATGTTGTATGAGTTTTTTTATAGCTTTTAGCTGTATTTTATTTATCCTACTTTTTTAAAAAAGAGCAATAGAAAAAGTGGTCTTCATTCCAGATTTTGCCTGTAGTTTAGTAATGGTGTCCTTATTCAGACATTGTAAATCATTAGCGTTATTAAACTCATACCACTGTGCATTGTTCTTTTATTACAGCTACCTGAGTTGGATCCTTTGACAAAATGTGATGGTTTCATTTCGATAGAAATATGTCATTTCTCTGCAAATAACTATTAAATACTAATATTAATTTTTCACTTAAATGTAAGCTGTTTTATTGTGATCACAGTTAAGCAAATCCACTATAATTATAACTCTGTGATTGTAGTTTAATGGATGTAGAACACCTACAGCTCCTCCCAGTAATTTCACTGACAGCACAGATAAACTGCAGAGGCTTATCACAGGTATTTAGAGGATATCAAAACTGCTGGAGATGTTTTGATAGTGCCAGTTAATAATGGTGGAGTGCACATAAGATTCTCTGTACCCATAGTAAACATATGCTCTAAAAATCAGATGTGCACTTGCTGGTGCTACCAACTCATTATATGTCTTGTAGCTGAGCAAGCCTTTTCTTGTAGCCTTTTTAAAGACTTTGACTTCAGCAACACTTATAGTCATATAGTCTATAGTAATTTCTCTCAATCATGATTTCCAAAACCATTAACAAAAGCCCAAGGTACCCAAGATTTTTATAAAGACTTTTACCTGAGAAGTTAAGACCTAGAGTAGTCAGGTTCTTAGATTTTGGGGAAGAAAAATTGTAAAGAAAAGGAAAAAATAGGAAAAGGGCAAGTGGAAATATATCTAGTAGCTGCCTGTGGATCTATCATTTATTAATTACTCATCATGTGTGAATTACTCAAATCTTCTTTGAATCCACATAAACTTTTACTTCCCCTAGACTCTAAACCAATAAATTCCACAATGTAATTAAGTACTGGGTGAAAATCCTCTGTTATTTTCAGCCTTTTAGAGATAACTTCACTGTATATTTCTCCTGTACAATTTGCTTCTTTAGACCACTAAATCAGAGCTGCACAGAGTCAAGGTGTGGGTACATCATAGTTTTTACTGTTGCAGAGACATGGGCTTTGCTTTATTCACAGGCCCTTTCCTAACAACCCGCAACAATATATACCACTGAGCACTGCTGCTTCCTGCCCTCAGTAGTGCTGACATCTTCTCCATGAATGGCAACAGCTAATTCAAAGCTGTCCTGGTTTCGGCTGGGATAGAGTTAAGTTTCTTCCTAGCAGCGGGCATAGTGCTGTGTTTTGGATTTAGTATGAGAATAATGTTGATAACACACTGATGTTTTAGTTGTTGCTAAGTACTGGAAGTGTTCAAAAAATGGGTAGATGTGGCACTTTGGAACATGGTTTAGTGGGCATGGTGGTGTTGGGTTGATGATTGGAATGATGATCTGAGAGATCCTTTCCAATCTTAATGATTCCTAGTTTTTACTTTCATTATGAATAATCCAGCCACCAAGCCAGGAAACATGAAATTGCTACTCTACCCTTAAATGGTTTAGTGATGGACTTGGTAATGTTAGGTTAATGGTTGGACTGGATGATCTTGAAGGTCTTTTCCAACCTAAACAATTCTATGATTCTATGATTCTACTGCTTATGCTAGCAGGACTTTGCAGCTTCCCATGCTCTGCCAGGTGCACAAGAAACTGGGAGGGTGCACAGCCAGGATAGTTGATCCAAACTGACCAAAGGGCTATTCCATACCATATGACATCATGCTCAGTATATAAGCTGTGGGGAGTTGGCTGGGGGACAGTGATCGCTGCTCGGGGACTGGCTAGGTATTGGTCGGCGCATGGTGAGCAATTGCATTGTGCATCACTTGCTTTGTATACTATTATTATTATTATATTGTTATTATTATCATTATTATTATCATTACTATTTTACTTTATTTCAATTATTAAACCGTTCTTATCTCAACCCAGGAGACTGGGTTCTCTCTCTCTTACTCCTCCAATTCTCTCCCCCATCCCACCGGGGTAGGGGGAGTGAGCGAGCGCCTGTGTGGTGCTTAGTTGCTGGCTGGGGCTAAACCACAACAAAAGCTTACCTTTTTCATATGCATAACTAATTAAAGTTGCTTCCCTTCCAACCTTGTGTCCATTATTTTATCCCATGAGATACATTATCCATTTTATCCCCATGAGATCCTTCTGAAAGCTTTGATTATGTTGAACAACCTTTTAACAACAAAACTTTATCCTTTCACAACACACTTGTATTACAGAGTCATTGAGATTGGAAAGGAAGATCATCTCGTTCAACGCCCCAGCATAAAGAGTGTCCATGATCAGTTAGCTTTTGAGTATCTCCACGGATCTGAGACTCCACAGCTCCTCTGGGCAACCTGTTCCAGTGTCTGACCTTAAAAAAATATTTCTTGTGTTCAGATGGAATTTCATGTGGTTTTATTTGTGCCCACTGCTTCTTGTCTAGTGACTGGTCATGGCTGAGAAGAGTCTGGTTCCCTCATCTTCATTCCCTCCATCAGGAATTTATACACATTGATGAGATTCCTCCTGAGCCTTCTCTTCTCCAGGCTAAACAGTCCCAGCTCTCTCAGCCTCTCCTCATATGAAATATGCTTTTAACCATCTTTGTGGCCCTATGCTGGATGCACTCCAGTAAGTCTGAGTTCTTATACTGGGGAGCCCAGCACCTAACACAATACTCCAGGTGTGCCCTCACCAGTGCTGAGTAGAGAGGGACGATCACCTCTCTGCAGTACTCTTCCTAACAGCCCAGGATACTATTAGCATTTTTTGCCACAAGGGCAGATTGCTGGCTCATGGTCAGCTTCTTGTCCACCAGGACCCCAAGGTCCTTCTCTGAGGAGCTGCTTTCCAGTTGGTCAGCTCTCAGCCTGTACTGGTGCCTGGGTTTACTCCTGCCCAGGTGCAGGACTTTGCATTTCCCCTTATTGAACTTCATAAGGTTCCTGTCAGCCTATTTCTCCAGCCTGTCAAGGTCCCTCTGAGTGGCAGAACACCGAACTGGTGCATTAGGCAGTCCTCCTAGTTTTGTATCATCTGTGAACTTGTTGAGGGTACAGTCTGTCCCATTATCCAGGTCATTAATGAGGATGCTGAATAGTATTGCCCCACTGCGCAGTCCCACCCCCACCTCAGTCAACCCCTGGGGTACACTACTAATGGCTTGTCTCTAACTGGACTTTGTGCCACTGATCATAACACTCGGGGCCTGCCTGCTCAGCCAGTTTTCAGTCCATGTTACTGTCCGCTTTTCTAATCTATACTTCATCAGTTTGTCTATGAGGATGTTATAGGATACAGTGTCAAATGCCTTACTAAAGTCAAGTTAAATAACATTCACTGCTCTCCTCTTACCCACCAAGCTAGTCACCTCATTGTACAAGGCTATCAAGTTGGTTAAACATTATTTCGCCTTCATAAATCTGTGCTGACTACTCCCAATCATCTGCTTGTCCTTTATGTGTTTATACATGGTTTTCAGAATTAGTTGCTCTCCCACCTTCCCAGGGATTGAGATGAGGCTGACCCCATAGTTCCTCAGATCTTTCTTCTTGCCCTTCTTGAAGACAGGGGTGACATTTGTTCTCATCCATTCTTGGAACATGTTCAATCACCATGTCCTTTCAAAGGTAATTGAGAGTGGCCTCACAACGACATCAGCCAGCTCCCTCAGCACTCGTGAGTACTACCCATCCGGCCCTATAGATTAATGTACGTCCAGTTTGTTTCAGTGGTCCCTAACCTGGTCCTCCTCCACCAAGGCTAAGTCTTCCTTGTTCCAGACTTTCCCTCTGGTCTTGGGGGCTTGGGATTCCTGAAGGCCAGTCATACCAGTAAAGACCAAAGCAAAGAAGGCACCGAGTACCTTGGCCATTTCTGTGTCATTTGTAGCCAGATCTGTCACCCCATTGAGCAGTGGGACCACATTTTCCCTAGTCTTTCTTTTGCTGTTTATGTATCTCTAGAATCCTTTCTCTTAGCCCTTCGCATCCCTTGCCAGATTCACCGCAGGTCGTCCTTGGCATTCCCAGCCCTGTTCCTGCAAGATCAGACAGCTCTATACTCCTCCTGGGTCACTTGATCCTGCTTCCTTCTCCTCTACACTTCCTTTTCATGTCTGAGTTCAATTAGGAGCTCCTTGCTCACCCATGCAGGCTTCCTCCTGACTTTGGTTCACTTCCTACTTGTTAGAAGGGACCTTTCTTAAGCTTGGAGAAAGCATTTTTTGAATATTAATCAACTCTCCTAGAGCTCTTTTCTCTCCAGGGCCACATTCCATCGGATTCTTCCAAGCAGATCTCTGAAGAAATTAAAATCTACTCTCCTGAAATCCAGCATTGTGGTACTGCTTTTTGTTCTGTTCCCTCTTTTGGGGATCATAAGCTCCATCTCATGGTCACTGCAGCCAAAGCTGCCCCTGTCTTTCACATCCATGTCCTTCCTTGCTTGTAAGTATCAGATCCAGCAGAGCACATTTCCTTGTTAGATCCACACTCATTATACTAGTTAGAAAGATTTTGAAAATGTAAGCTTTGAGCCTAGATCCTTATGACACCTGACTGGCAATATTTGTTCACTTTATTATAAAAGACAGAAGATTTTATTCCTACTCTAGTTCCTATCCTTTAGCAGCTCTCAGCATTTTAAGAATTTTAATCCACAATGAACCTGTAGTATAGAATAATTCATCACCTTGTTGAAGACTGCTCTTCAACCCAGAGTGCTGTTTCTTGGCCACAGGAATTGAAAGTATTCTTATGTTACAAACTGTTATAAGGTAAAATTAAATATTATTGACCACATTTCCAAGATATCCCTTCACTCTATTTAAAAATAGGATTTGCAATGGGATTTTACCCTTCTGGTATTTCTTTGGGTTTGATCCAGTTTCTTATATGTATTTCTACCTATTTCACTCTGCAATTTGAAAGACCTTTCTTCTGCTGTTAAGAAAATCGAAAGAATTTTTAAGAAAAACAAAAGGACATTCAGGATTTTTTAGATCTTGAAGATCTATAAAGTATTATTGTGTATTGATTGATATCCCACTACATCTAATTCTATAACTATGGTGACAATTACTCTCAGCTTGTAGTAAAGTAGAAGAAAATCAGAAGAGTGGAGCAGGCAGAAAAAGAACAAATAAGATAATTATAGCACCTAAATGAAACAGAAAAACAAAGAGACAATAGTTTTTCATTAGAATTTTAGAAAGATTATTATTTCTTCATGTTTGAAGTGTTATTTGGAGTCTAAAGAATCTTTGACACAGATCAGCTACATTAGACTAAGCTATTCGTGGTACTATAAACCTAAATACAAGACAACAGAACAAAACTGAAAAGTCAAGAGCACAGACAAGATAAAATACCAGAAGAAAACCTGAAGTTCCCAACTTAGTTTTGCATAAATTAGTTGCTATAATTTTTTTAAAAATGTTATATTTGGAGAAAATTCTACACATGGAT
This sequence comes from Pelecanus crispus, assembly GCF_030463565.1. Classification (NCBI taxonomy): domain Eukaryota; kingdom Metazoa; phylum Chordata; class Aves; order Pelecaniformes; family Pelecanidae; genus Pelecanus; species Pelecanus crispus. Next base: position 98,132,486 of record NC_134644.1, on the reverse strand, counting down.
CTATCATTTCCCTCTCTCCTCTCTCTGATTTTTTCCCCTTTGACTTGTCAGTCTTTGAAAAGATTTGCACCAGCTCTTCTTAAAGCATTTATTGTCTGGGAAAGAATAAAGTTTTATCTTCAAGAAAGAGAGGGGGTTTTGTGTTTTCACTTTTCTGTGGGGCTTTTTTTCCTTCTCCTCTTCTGCTTTTCACCCAATTCATGTGTCACTTAATGTTTATAAAATTATACAATATTATTGTTTTATATAAAATTATAGAATTATATTTTTATATAAAATATACAGAGTGTATACACACACTAGGAACATTTTACTATACATCAGTTTCAAATTAACTGTCTTTTAAACTACATAATCAAGGCTCTGGGCTTTTTGGCAAAGTATTACGAAACAAAGCTATCTGAGGGAACAAACCTTTTAATATAATGTTATTGGATCTACATAAAAAACAACCAGGAAAACAGAAAAATAACCTATTATTCTTGTTACAATTCTTCACTCATTAATCTGTGTGAAATAAATGTACTTACTATACAGAATTTCTTTAAAATGCACAGTTCTGGTCCTTATATTGTAATTTAATCGTTCCATTCTTCTCCCCTGGCCCCCCTTTAGTGTATTTTATATTTCCTGGAAGAAAATGACAAGAAATTTAAAAAAAAAGAAATGTTGAAGGAAGGAATTGTCTCTGTTGCAATTATGAGATTATTTTTCATGTTTTTTCACAGAAGCCAGCATTTCATTTAAAAGTGACAGAATACAACTGTATAGATGTCACTTGTGAGATGAAGGTAATGCAGATATTTCCTCCAGTGTTGTGGTTAAGTTGTATTATCACACCTCTCTGAACACTTCCAAACAATCAGCCAAAATTATTCAGTGCATCCTGTCTTATTCAATATATTTAGACTAGATGTTATTCTACCCATTCTCTTTGTTTTAAACTTTCCACTCTAATAGCACTCCCTGTTTAATGTTAAATTCTGAACAACAATTTCTACTCATGGTATTTTTATTTAAATGACTGATGCTGCAAAGTTTTACTCATGGTATTTTTATTTAAATGACTGATGCTGCAAAGTTTTAGCCACTAGCTTTAAGATTATTTAATACTTTCAATATTAGAAGGAACTTCGCTGCAAAAGATATCTGATGACTTCAGGGAAATTACAGTATTCAATACAGTACACATTTGATCTTACATGGCTTTCCATCTGAAGAGCTAGTTTGGATATTTGTAGCTGATACATCTTACAACTTAGGTTATTCAAGTAACCTTAGCTTTTGTGTGTCCAAAATACATTCTTGCTGTGCATAAAAGTATCTTGTGAGAAATACTGCATGTTACTACTGCACTAAAATTTGTTAGAAAGTTACATCTTTGTATTATATATATAGAAATGTTATCTAAGATCTAAGAAAAAAGTACCGGACAACCTTGTTTGGTTTTTTCTTTTCCTCCCAGCATATCGATATCAGTTTCTTGGAATGTGTTTTTGGTATGCAATTATTTACCATTTTAAAGGTTTATTTTTTTGTTTGTTTGTTTACTTTTATACCTCCAAGACTATTTTTCTCAAAAATTCAGTGTTTCTTTTCATAGGTAGGGTTGAACAGATGCATCTTAAGACTTCACTGAAGTACTCTTCAGTGTACTGAATGAGTACACAGACATTTCTGGCATGCATATTCAAGCATACCAATTTATAAGACAGTTTCTATAAATACATATGTGGGTAATTTTAAAATCTGCTTCCCAGATGGGAAAACAGTCATTTAAGTATGTGCAAAACCCAAATGCAGAAGAGGCACAAACATGGCTGCAATGAATTGAGTTCAGAACTCCAATGCATATTCATCGACATATTTTACAATATTCAAACATACTATCATTAGTCTTTACATTGATGAGCTGTCAGTCCATCTAAGATCTGTAATCATAAACACACTTATTTGCGTAGATGGTATCTTATGCAGTCTAGGTCTAAGACAGTTTCTGCATTTACGTATTTCCAACACTGAGTTTAACAGTAATACATGGAGAAATATACTCCAGTGAACAAGGCCCCAGTTTTCTTTAAACCCATAAACATTTTTGAATCATTTTAGTAGCATAGTTTGACTCTTAACAGTCCACATTCAAAAAAATCCACAAGTTCGCTGGGAGACAACTGTCTTCCTTAGACCCTCAGATCTCTGGTAGCTGTACTACCTGGTTTGAGCATCCAGAAAAGAAAAAAAAAAATATCTCACACAAAGTGTAGGATAAGACAGACACATAGGCTTACTGGGTAAGCCTCTGGCTTCCCAATCCTTTTAGCATGACATTATGAGAAAGAGATTGAGGCTGCCTATACCCCTTCATGCCCCAAAACAGCAAATAAGCACAAAGCCTATTAAGTATCACACAGAAAAGGAAATCAGCATCACTGAGGAAATATTCAGCAGTAAGTGGAGAGCCATTGCCAATAGCTGTAAGGAAAGTAGTTTGATAGTTGAAAACAAGACTGTGCCTTTCCTGAGCACATATTATTTAATCCTACATTCTCCTTCTCAAGGTTCATTTTGATTTTTCACTTAAGTTGATCCTTAAGATCAGCTCTACAGAGTTAGCATGAAACACTTTGCTCCCTCCAAGAAACTCAAAGCTAGCTCTCTCTAAAGGCTGTACATCATGGGTGCCTTGTTTCAGATTGTTGACCGTAATTGTTTTCTGGTCCTAGCCAGCCTGGGCTGAGAAGACATCAAAGAATGTTTCCAGGAGATGGCAATGGAATTGTAGCATCCTTATTACTGTCCCCAGTAAGTGCAGGGACAGTTTCTAGCCTTGTGACAAGAAAGCAGTCCCATTCCTTCTGCAAAGCCACAGCATCCAGTCCCTAACATCTGTGCCAAGATAGGCAAGTGAGCAAAAGCTAGCCATATCTGTCCAATTAGTATTGGTACTAACTGAAAGAAGATAGATAGGTCGATCAATACTAGCAAGAGAAAAAAAAAATCCTTAAAATTAATTTCTGCTTCTGATCTTCAGTAAAAGACTCAGACAGAATTTTATTAGAGATCCTCCTCTAATTAATAACTTGTCCGATTATTGGCAAATTCAAGCCCAATAGAACTATTTTGCATGAGTGCTTCCCATGGTAGGGTGTCTGGATTCTCATTATTAACAATTACAACTGTGCACTTATGACCTGACAAACTCAGCAGATGTCAAACAACAAATAAATAGCTTCAGTGCATTTACTATCACTAAACTTTCAAAAATTAGATAATCAGTGAAAAATGTACTAGGGAAAACAGCTGAATCATCCAAACAGCAATGCTCCAACCTAGCAGAAACAAGATTCGGTATCAAATTTTTGGATGCTGTTGAAGAATGCACCCACACCCCTTTTTCTAAGCTATATTACTTCCAAAGAATAGACATGCTAATAAATAAAAATGTCTAATAATTTTCATTACTTATCAGCTATTCTTGTCACTTGTCCCAGTAACTTACGCAGCAAATATTCTTGCAAAACTTATGAGACCTTCTAGGCAAACCACTTCAAGAGGTACACTGTCTGAGCTTGAGGAGAAGAAACCTGTGATCACATTAGCTCCTACACTGCCTGAAATTGAGGAAAAGAAAACTGTGATCACATTATCTCCATCATGACACAAGTCCAAGGCAAGAATATTGTCTTCCCACTTACACAGAAATAGCAAACAGCTTGAGGGAGAAGCTGCCAATACAGCTCGGGTTTAGGCCTGCTCACTATTTCATTCTTCACCTGAGTCTTATCAACTATCCATTGAAGAACCTGTTCAAAAGGCTTCACCAGCTTGAGCCCTGCTGCCTATTTGGGAAGAGGAATGTACATAATCAGGAGTCATTTTTTCCTCATGTCACCAGTCTTTGTTCCGGAGGAAGACAGTTCTGGTTTGAGTGGTTTGTTGTATTTGAAACTTGAAAAAATAAGCAACACAAGTTTTGGATAGCAATAAATTTTGGAAAATTCACAAGGAGGAAGCACGTGATGAACAGCAGGATATAGAATCAGTCACTGTACTTTGTATAGTGCTCTGGCTCAAACAAGTCAGATTGCACCAGATGCCTCAGATTCAGGAGGAACATTGAAAACAAATTTTCACTGAATGGTAGGGATTCATCTGCCGGTGAAGAGACCTATTATAATATTGTTGACCAAAGCCCAGCAGCTAAAGTTTAATATCTGAACAGTCATGCCCTTTCAAAACAGTCTTTTTTCCAGGCTTGGAACTTCATTAATGGTATTCCAAGTAGCTTCACTATCTTTCTCCTTTTTATGAAATCCTACCATATCCTTGATCTTAATGTGATCTTGTGCCAATGAGTACCACAGGTTAACTCATAACAGTCCAGGAAAAACTCCAATGCAGTATACAGAGAGGTTACTTCTTGAGAACCACCAACACAAGGTCTAGCTAGGACTGAACCTACCTAAAATGGAAAGATTTGTTTATAACCTTGAAGCCTGAATTTCCTTGCATTTCTAGTCAAAATATACCAGAGAACACTTCAATAATAATCTGGACTTCCTGTTATTGGGAAGGTCACATTTTGAGTCAGATTCTTACCATCAAAGATAGTATTCATTCCAAGCATATTAACAGAAAGCACATTTTCCATCTTCTTCCAATGATAGAAATAAATATTAATAAAAAGACTTCCATTAAGTATGTTACCAAGATTTAACATTATGTATGCTTAAATTAAAATATTATTGATTCAAAAGTATGTGCTTGCACTTACTAAGAAGAGAAACTATTCCAACCTTTTCATCTATAAAGATGATAGCTGAACATTGATTCTGCAGCAGAGAAGAAAAGGTGATTACGTTTTGAAAACTAATAATGTGTAGCTTCAAGCAACTGAAAAAAATCAATTTATATTTATTATTTGTTTTCCAATGTACTATAAGTTCTACAGCACTTTTTCAAAATTGCAGACTACTTACACCACCATCTGAAAATATATAAACGTAATTGGAAAGATAAAAGAAAATAGTGACGTTTTTCTTTCATGAAGGGTTTTCTTCTGTGAACAGTCTTAATTTTCCTATAGCAAATCTTAAGAAAGAAGAAATGCATACAGAAAATCCCCACAAAGTTTTTTAATTCACATGCACTCTTGTTTCTCCATTGCATATGTGCAACTACTGCAGCTTCAAAAATAAGCCTAGGCAGAACACTATATTAAAGTTACCAAGTAAAAAAGACACCAGTGAAAATAACTGTTTATATCAGTAGATGCTGTTTCCTGAGAGTACTTTGCTATGTGACAAATCCATCCACAGCTAAAGTCAATGGAAAGATTCTTTTTGACTTCAGTGGTTTAGGGCCTGGGAGAAATAGACTTGGATTACACAAATGTGTAGGAGTGTTTATAGCCCTTTTCAGATGACTGCCCACACAAGACAGAGGAAAAACATACTTTTCAGCTAATTCATTTCTGTTATGGGGCTTCTGTCACTGTCTTGAACTGAAAATGTCAAGAAGTCAATATTTTAAGTACTACAGGCCTGAACTACTAAAGATATTAGAGATAATATTCTTGTGCAATATAGTTTATGTGTCTCCTGATCCTTATACATAAAAGCAATAACACCACCTCTACCACCTTAACCACAAAGAATCAGGCTCTCAGGTCCCAGAGCCTCAAACTCATCAGCATGTGTACTTTTTCACCACTGCCATTTCTTTTGAAAAAGATATGGATGTTTTGATCCACACAACTGTCCAGGTCTTGCAAAATAACCATTTAACATGGATAAAATATGATAATTTGAGCTGGGCAGCTTTACTATCATTGCTAGCAGCACATGGAAAGGAAATAGCTGATGTCCAATGGTCTCTCAGACTGGGTAAAATGTATGTGTGATCTTCATCATTAGAGCACACGAATGTACTTCCAGTTTTACCAATGTAAAGAATATGTCCTGTAATTGAATATTGACTCTGTAATTAAGTATTCATTCAGATTAACAGATCCTATTAATCCTTATTTGGTTACGTGTCTTTTTTCATGTGGCCTACTTACAAAAACAGATTTGAAGATTAGATTAAGCCTGATGCTTTAATAGCTGCATTATTGCAGCCTGCCTTTTCCTAGCCAAATTCGCAATTCACCTCAGGGAAAAGTTTCTTTCTTAAAGAAATATGTGATGAATCCTTTTTTCTGTGCTCCTTCAATTGAATCCATACTTTTCCCTGAAATTATTCCTCTTTTTAATTTTGTAAAATTATATCATTATATAGCATATAAACTAAGCACCCCAGTATGCAGAGAGATCAGTGCTTATAGAAATCCCTACAGAAATGTCTGCACTCAATGAGTAAGCATTAATGCCTACTTTTACATTCAGCATGCATACAAGGGAAGGAGGTAAACTGCATTAATTTTGTTCATGTAGGATATTGCATATGCTGACATAACTGTAACTCAAAAGATACTGAAGGCTTAATCAGAAAAATTAAAGGAAGAGTAAGATTTTTGTTTATGACTCCATAAACTGGAGGAATTTCAAACTTCCTCACAAAGATTTAACAAGACTTTTTCATACTTGTAGTGTAAGGAAGCATTACCAGAAGATGCAGAACATCCTGATAGAAGTAAAGGTCAAGGCTTGCTTCCATTCATCTTGAATGCTGTTCAAAGTTCTCTCCATATCATAATTCATCAAATAATCTAATTAACTTGTTTAAAATTATAATTAAGTTAGGCATACTTAAGGTCATGCAATTACAGGTCTGTGAAGAGAGTTTCACACCAACAAAGCAGCTGCAATCCAAATGACAAATCACACATTCTCTAATAACTCTCCATTCCCAGACAGCCATTAATAATGTTTTCTTAAAACCAAATTAAAAGGGGTTTTTGTTGCTTTGCAAGTGCTGTCTATTCAGTAAATCACTACAGAGAATCACTACAGTTATTGACTTAGGATGATGCTTCTTGATTGGAAACTGGAATCATCATCTTCCAAAACCAGAAACACTGTCAGGAGATGTTGGGGTTACCATTTCCTGCTGCACTACTGAATTCACAGTGATTCAGTGTGGGGTTTGCATGGGTTTTTTTCTGTTAATCTTTTAACTTGTTATCCACTGCTCATTATGCGAGAGTTCATAAATTTGTTATACTATATGGTCATAGAACTTGGTCCTCAAAAGAGCTGAACAAAAAAGCTCCCAACTACTCTAATAAAGAAACATAAAAATCTGCCCAATCACTGAGGTGGATAACTTCACCAATACATGATCCTTTATCCATGGTGAAGATAGACTGCAGTTCCCAAAAGGGATGGAAGTGAAACTATTTTGCCTCGTTATCTCTTTCAACAGACAAAATTCACAGCAAGCTGAGTCAGCTGAGTTGAGGCATAGCAAGGCCAGAACAAGCAGACTGACAGCAACAGCACTGATGTCTCGAGAAACCCATGTCCATACAGGCTGCCTCAGAACTTAACAGAACAGAAAGAACAAGTAGGTTGATTGTGTTTTATTGGACACAGTTTACAATGTGTTTGATAAATAACATCATAAATGTTGGCTGGGTATGGAAGATACAGAAAAACTGTACCTTCAAAATGGTCTTTAAGAAAAATGAGATATCTGGAACCTCTCAATTGTTAAGCAAACAACTTGCATTAAATAATGCTGACAAGTTATTTAATGACACTGAGGGAAGCAGACCCTGTTGGCTCTGAAGAAAATGCTGCTACTTTCTAGCATATCAGCAAAGTAGAAAGAACACATTTTTTTTTCCCCCCTCAGGAGAATTATTTCAGTAACCTGGCAATCTTCTAGAGTTTGACCAAGAAGAAAAGGAAAGATTGTTACCCACACAAGAAAACTAACAGACTGAAGACCGCAGGTGTTGACCAAAAAACAAAAACAAGCCTACAATACACTGCCAAGAAGATAAGTGCATAAATGAAAACTCGGCCTTAGTGTGTTTCCAAGACTTACACTGCTGGGTTATTTATCCCAGTTCTTCTATGGAGCTATACTAGTTATACTTGTTGATTCATGATGTTACTGCTGTAGCTGCTGATTTTCTTCCCCCTACCTACTGTTGCCAAGTAGCAGCATGGTGGGCCAGGAGGGGAGCCAGGCAGGTCCCTCACCCCCAAATGCCAGCTGGAGCCTGCTGGTGAGCTCAGTGCTCTGGCACATTTCCTGGTGAAGCCAAGCTGGACCTAACAGAAACCGAATAACAGCCACTGAAGACACCCAAAGAAGGACAACATCACAACATCTGCCACCTCTCACAGATTTCTGTGCACCGCTTCCTTTTCTTTGGACTTCAAACCCCAGGTGTCAGCGGAAGCTCATTCAGACTAACAGCAAGAGATGGCTGGCACGATGGAAACAGAGAGGGAAACAAAGGGGAAGACAAAAGGGATGGCCATCAAGGAGGGAGACAAACATCAGGACTGTAGTAAAATGTGTGATTTAAATAAAATTTATCATTACAAAGTGCTTCCCCGTAGGCAGGGAGATTTAAATTCGCTGATGATACTATTGATTAGCAAGTACAATGTATGGCAGCAGCAAGACTCTTAAGCTCAATTTTGTCTGTATATGATTTCTAACAAAACTGGATTTTGCTTGCTTACTTCTGTTTGACATCAAAAGATTATTTTTTGCTTTTCTAAAGCATCTCTAGTCGCTTTTTCTGCCCTGTGCTTTTGTCAGAAGAAACATAGGGACATAGTCATTCTGGAAGAAAGGGAAAGCCTAGATTCTTCCACATGGGAAGTTTCTAGTGAAGGTGAGGACTGTGGGGACTGTGGATTTACCTTTGCACACATTTTTCAGAAGGGTTAGTATTAAATCCATCATAAAATTATTTTCTGAAACACCCAGAGGAATCACCAATATTAACACACACCACAAGTAATTTGAAACTGTCCTTTTTATAGGATAAAATTATTTTTCATGTTTGGTTTTTTTTCAAAGATAAGTTGGTCTTGCATTTTTAAGAGTGAGAAATGAAATTAATTTTACTTATTTGTCTAATAATGACACCATGCACAGTTAAGATGTTTTTATATTGAACTCAAACATTAATACTAATGAGAAATTACCCTGAATATAATCTACCAGTTAGCAAACATAACAGATACCTTTTTTGCTTTATCTACTAAGAATACATTCACAACCACAGGGTACCTCCCTTTAGATCAAATCATAACTCATGCTTTTATTATACCCTCCGTTGTAACAACTGAGATGCAGATTTCCAATAAAGGAAAAAAATGCCACACATCATAGAATCATAGAATCATAGAATCATAGAATGATAGAATCATAGAATCATAGAATGCTTTGGGTTGGAAGGGACCTTTAGAGGTCATCTAGCCCAACGCCCTGCAGGGAGCAGGGACAGCTTTAACCAGATCAGGTTGCTCAGATCCCTGTCCAACCTCACATTGAATGTTGCCAGGGATGGGGCCTCCACCACCTCTCTGGGCAACCTGTTCCAGTGCTTCACCACCCTCATTGTAAAAAATTTCTTCCTTATATCTAGTCTAAATCTATTCTCCTCAGTTTAAATCCATTATTCCTTGTCCTGTCACAACAGGCCTTGCTAAAAAGATTGTCCCCATCTTTCCTATAGGCCCCCTTTAAGTACTGAAAGGCCGCAATAAGGTCTCCTCGCAGCCTTCTCTTCTCCAGGCTGCACAACGCCAACTCCCTCAGCCTGTTCTCGTAGGAGAGGTGCTCCAGCCCTCAGACCATTTTTGTGGCCCTCCTCTGGACCGCTCCAACAGGTCCATGTCCTTCTTGTGCTGAGGGCCCCAGAGCTGGACGCAGTGCTCCAGGTGGGGTCTCACCAGAGCAGAGTAGAGGGGCAGAATCCCCTCCCTTGACCTGCTGGCCACACTTCTTTTGATGCAGCCCAGGATACGGTTGGCTTTCTGGGCTGCAAGCACACAATGTTTGCTCATGTCCAGCTTTTCATCTACCAGTACCCCCAAGTCCTTCTCTGCAGGGCTGCTATCAATCCATTCATCCCCCAGCCTGTACTGATATCAGGGGTTGCCCCATCCCAGGTGCAGGACCTTGCACTTGGCCTTGTTGAACCTCATGAGGTTCACACAGGCCCACCTCTCCAGCTTGTCCAGGTCCCTCTGGATGACATCTCGTCCTCCTGGTGTGTCAACCACACCACTCAGCTTGGTGTCGTCTGTAAACTTGCTGAGGGTGCACTCGATCCCACTGTCTATGTCATTGATGAAGATGCTAAATAGCACCAGTCCCAGTACGGACCCCTGAGGGACCCCACTTGTCACCGGTCTCCACGTGGACATCGAGCCATTGACCACGACCCTCTGGATGCGACCATCCAACCAATTCCTTATCCATCGAACAGTCCACCCATCAAACCCAGATCTCTCCAATTTAGAGAGAAGGATGTTGTGGGTGACTGTGTCGAACGCTTTACAGATATCCAAGTAGATGACATCCATTGCTTTTCCCTAGTCCACTGATGCAGTCACTCCTTCATAGAAAGCCACTAGGTTGGTCAGGCAGGACTTGCCCTTGGTGAATCCGTGCTGGCTGTCTCGAATCACCTCCCTGTCCTCCATGTGCTTGAGCATAGCTTCTAGGAGGGTCTGCTCCATGATCTTCCCAGGCACAGAGGTGAGGCTGACAGGTCAATAGTTCCCAGGGTCCTCCTTTCTTCCCTTTTTAAAAATGGGCACAACATTCCCCTTTTTCCAGTCAGCAGGGACTTCACCGGACTGCCATGACTGTTCAAATATCATGGAGAGTGGCTTGGCAACTACATCAGCCAATTCCCTCAGGACTCTGGGGTGCATCTCATCAGGTCCCATAGACTTGTGTACATTGAGGTTCTTCAGGTGGTCTCGAACCTGATCTTCCCTTACAGTGGGAGGGTCTTTGCCCCCCTGGTCCCCATCTTTTGGTCCATCAATTCAGGAGGGGTGAGGAGAGAGGTTGCCGGTGAAGACTGAGGCAAAGAAGTTGTTGAGCACCTCAGCCTTCTCCTCGTCCGTTGATACAAGTTCGCCTTTCTTGTTCATCAAGGGGGGTACGCTTTCTTTAACCTTCCTTTTCTGGTTGATATACCTGTAGAAGCCCTTGTTATTCTTTACGTCCCTTGCCAAATTCAGCTCCATCCTCGCCTTGGCCTTCCTGACCTCCTCCCTAAACAACCAGGCCGTTTCCCTGTATTCCCCCCAGGACACCTGTCCCTGCTTCCACTGCCTGTGCAGTTCCCTCTTACTCTTTAGTTTGACCAGCAGGTCTCAACTCAGCCATGCTGGTCTCTTCCCTTCCTTGCCTGATTTTTCACACTTGGGGACAGAAAGCTCTTGTGCTCTATGGAAGGTGTCCTTAAAGATCTGCCAGCTCTGTTCCGTTCCCCTGTCCCTGAGAACCGTCTCCCAGGGGGTCCTCCTGAATAACTCCTTGAAGAGCTGGAAGTTTGCTTTCCTAAAATTTAGGGTCCTGACTGTACTCCTCGCTTTTCCCATGTCCCTCAGGAGCGTGAACTCCACCAATGCGTGATCACTGCAGCCCAAGCTGCCTTCAGTCTTGACATCACCGATGAGCTCAGTTGCGTTGGTGACCATCAGATCCAGTATCGCGTCCCCTCGGGTAGATGTGTCTGTTACATGGCTTAGGAAGCTGTCGTCTATGCATTCCAGGAATCTTCTGGATTGCCTACAGCTCGCCGTGTTGCTTTTCCAGCAAATGTTGGGGTGGTTGAAGTCCCCCAGCAGGACAAGAGTCTGCAAGCGCGAAGCCTCCCGGAGCTGGAGAAAGAAGGCTTCGTCAGTAGGCTCCCCTTGATCAGGCGGCCTGTAGTAGACACCAACCACAAGGTTCCCTTTGTTGCCTCTGTCTCTGACTCTTACCCATAAGCTTTCAACCTACTCGTGGCTATTCTTCAGGCACAGCTCTTCACACTGTATTGATTTCTTTACGTAGAGGGCAACGCCTCCGCCCCTCCTTCCTCGCCTGTCCCTTCTGAAGAACCTGTAGCCATCAATAGCCACATTCCAGTCATGGGATTCGTCCCACTAGGTTTCGGTTATGGCAATCAGGTCGTAGCTGTCTAGTAGCACAGCAGCTTCCAGCTCCTCCTGTTTGTTCCTCACGCTGCGTGCGTTCATGTAGAGAACACTTAACACTCTGAGTAGCACTGCTCATGACACAATTATGTTCATCCATAACTCTATCCAGATTGCATTTTGTTAATATTTCATTAACTTTCCTGGGTCTCCAAGAAGCTCATAATCCAAACCAAGCTCACTGGAAGTGGTCCTTTGCCAATGCCTTCTGAAATGGCTTTTGTCAGCAGAAAGCATTGTAAACTCATTCACACATGAATGAAGTTCAGGAAGCAGCAAACAACTGTGTATTCAAGAAACAGATAAATTCTATCCTTGTCACTGGGACACCACAATCTCTGCATGCCTACCTTAATGAGAAGAAATACTGGTATCGTTAATGTCTATACTTCAGCAACAGTGTCTGTCTTTCAATATTATTTTAATGTTTTGCTGTTTCCCCAAAAATCTTACAAAAGCGTAACACGTAATGTGGAGATGGTTCAAGCAGAGATCACATGAGACACGTTAAACATGAGCAGCACATCAGGTGGTACGTACAAAGGTAATGCCAGGTAAAGTGAGGTTTCTGCATCAAGAAATTGCAGGAAGAGAGAGGAATAACCCCAACCGCCAAAAAAAAAAAAAAAAAATTCTGCCTTCATCTTGTTTCTACTGCTTTCCACTAACACTGCAGTGATTCCACCTTTGAGGCAAAGACCCTGGCAGCAGGTGCTGTTAAAGGGCTCCAGCAGGGTAAGGAGAGAAATCCCCATGGAGAAGTCAGAATCAGCAACAGTGACAAGCTTAGCAGCCATAGCTGAAAATGGAAGCATAGTAGTTCTGGCCTGCCTGGTAGACCTTCTAAGACCATAGCAGGCTTGAAAAAAATCCCTAAGTGGCTTCAAAAACAGTTCCAAAATGCTAACTTTTATAAGTTGACTCTCATCTGTACTTGGGAAATAGAAATTAATATGAACAAATTAAAATAATGAATGACGTACTATTTTCTATCCGAAACACCAGATTTATTTTTTTCTCTTTCTTTCATTTGTAATTTCTTGTCTTTCATCTTTCTATTATTTCCTTTATTTTTTTCCTTTACCTGCCATTTGTCTTTTGTCATACTCGCACTTCAATTTCCTCTTTTCAGCTTTGGTCAACAATATTATAATAGATCCTCAGAGCTGAAATTCTCCAAATGCATCACATCGCTGAAATACAGCTTCAAATTGCTCCAGGAGATCAGAAAAATACAATCTTCTGTCTCTTTTTTCAAAAGTGAATCTCAGACCATATAAGCTATGCATCAACCAAGGTCAGACAAGATCAGGGCAGTCCTGGGAATGGAAGTGACACTCTACCCTATAGTCCTCATAGTCCAGGAGGAAGCAGTTAATGACCTGCTGCACCACCTGGATGCTCACAAGTCTATGGGGCCGGATGGGATCCACCCGAGAGTACTGAGGGAGCTGGCAGAGGAGCTCACCAAGCCACTTTCCATCATCTATCAGCAGTCCTGGTTAGCAGGGGAGGTTCCTGATGACTGGAGGCTTGCCAATGTGATGCCCATCTACAAGAAGTGCCAGAAGGAGGACCCGGGGAGCTACAGGCCTGTCATCCTGACCTCGGTGCCGGAAAAGATTATGGAGTGGTTCATATTAAGTGAGATCAACAGGCATGTGCAGGTCAAACAGGGGATCAGGCCCAGCCAGCATGGGTTTATGAAAGGCAGGTCCTGCCTGACCAACCTGATCTCCTTTTATGACCTGGTAACCCGCCTAGTGGATAAAGGAAAGGCTGTGGACGTCATCTACCTGGACATTGGCAAAGCCTTTGAAACCATCTCCCAAAGCATTCTCCTTAGGAAGCTGGCATCTCATGGCTTGGACAGGCATACTCTTCACTGGTGTCCTGGTTTCAGCTGGGATAGAGTTAATTTTCTTCCTAGTAGCAGGCATAGTGCTGTGTTTTGGATTTAGTAGGAGAAGAATGTTGATAACACACTGATATTTTAGTTATAGCTAAGTACTGCTTATGCTAGTCAAGGACCTTTCAACTTCCCATGCTCTGCCAGGTGCACAAGAAACTGGGAGGGGGCACAGCCAGAATAGTTGATCCAAACTGACCAAAGGGCTATTCCATACCATATGACATCATGCTCAGTATATAAACTGGGGGGGGGGGGGGGGGGGGTGGCTGGGGAGCAGCGATCACTGCTCGGGAACTGTCTGGGTATCGGTCAGCAGGTGGTGAGCAGTTGCATTGTGCATCACTTGCTTTGTAAATTATTATTATTATTATAATTATTATATTGTTATTCTTATTATTACTATGTTACTTTCTTCCAATTATTAAACTGTTCTTATCTCAACCCAGGAGTGTTTCTCACTCTTACTCCTCCGATTCTCTCCCCCATCACATTGGGGTAGGGCGAGTGAGCGAGCGGCTGTGTGGTGCTTGGTTGCTGGCTGGAGCTAAACCATGACAGCTGGCTAAAAAACTGGTTGGATGGCTGAGCCCAGAGAGTTGTGGTGAATGGAGTTAAGTCCAGTTCGCGGCCAGTCATGAGCGGTGTTCCCCAGGGCTCTGTTTTGAGGCCAGTCTTGTTTAATTTCTTTATCAACGATCTGGATGAGGGGATTGAGTGCACCCTGAGTAAGTTTGCAGATGACACCAAGCTGGGTGGGAGTGTTGATCTGCTGGAGGGTAGGATGGCCCTGCAGAAGGACCTGGACAGGCTGGACTGATGGGCCAAGGCCAACTGTATGAGGTTTAATAAAGCCAAGTGCTGGGTCCTGCACTTCGGTCACAGCAACCCCATGCAACGCTACAGGTTTGGGGAAGAGTGGCTGGAAAGCTGCCTGGCTGAAAAGGGCCTGGGGGTGTTGGTTGACAGCTGGCTGAACATGAGGCAGCAGTGTGCCCAGGTGGCCAAGAAGGCCAACAGCATCCTGGCTTGTATCAGGAATAGTGTGGCCAGCAGGAGCAGGGAGGTGATTGTCCCCCTGGACTCAGCACTGGTGAGGCCACACCTGGAATACTGTGTCCAGTTTTGGGCCCCTCACTACAAGAAGCACATTGAGGTGCTGGAGCATGTCCAGAGAAGGGCAAGGAAGCTGGTGAAGGGTCTGGAGCACAGGCCTTATGAGGAGCGGCTGAGGGAACTGGGGTTGTTTAGTCTGGAGAAGAGGAGGCTGAGGGGAGACCTTATCACTCTCTACAACTACCTGAAAGGAGGTTGGAGTGAGGTGGGTGTTGGGCTCTTCTCCCAAGTAGCTAGTGATAGGACAAGAGGAAATGGGCTCAAGCTGTACCAGGGGAGGTTTAGATTGGATATTAGGAAAAATTTCTTCATGGAAAGGTGAGTCAGGCATTGGAACAGGCTTCCCAGAGAGGTGGTGGAGTCACCATCCCTGGAAGTGTTCAAAAAATGGGTAGATGTGGCACTTTGGAACATGGTTTAGTTGGCTTGGTGGTGTTGGGTTGATGATTGGACTGATGATCTTAGAGGTCCTTTCCAATCTTAATGATTCCTAGTTTTTACTTTCATTATAAATAATCCAGCCATCAAGCCAGGAAACACGAAATTGCTACTCTACCCTTAAATGGTTTAGTGATGGACTTGGTAATGTTAGGTTAATGGTTGGACTGGATGATCTTGAAGGTCTTCTCCAACCTAAATGATTCTATGATTTATCATAAGACAGTTCTTCTCTGAACTTAAAAAAAAAAAAAAAAAAAGAAGAAGAAAAAGCACTTTCTAGCTTCTGATCTTTGAGCCCCATTGACCTAGAGTTAATAATTGCAAATCTACAATGGATCTTTTCATAATCATCTCATTGCATGTTTAAGTAAAACTTCTCTTTTCCACCTTCTTTCATTAAATACAAGTGTTCTGATGAGGCCTTTAAGATTTTCTTTATAGATTAGGCACTGGACATTTCAATACATTTTACTCATTGCTAATGAACTTCATTTATTCAGAAATAAAGTTTTCTGTTATGTTATGATAAAATACATTGTATTACTAGAAGGTATATATCAAAGTCAAGAAAGGATATATTTGCCTTTTTTTTAACAACTCTGTTTATATGAAGTTAATATGTGTGTTTATAAAATGCATATACATTCACTTATATAGAAGCAAGTAACTATGAGTTTCCATAGTTTTAAGATCACTTTTTTATGCGTTTATTCAGCATTCAGTAAAATAAAATAAGGGAAAACAAATGTCAAATCTTTGATTGTTTTTTTATTTTCATTTAAAAAAAAGTCCCATTCTGTATGTATTTGTTCTTGTTAAGACCACATATTTCTCTCCAGGATTCCCAAAGATAAAACATGTATTCATGCATGGTAAAGTTTACCCAGAAACACATAGTCATGCAGAACATTACATGGGCAGTCTAAACGTGAATGGTTTGTATACATACTCACCCGTGGAAGGCAGACTTCATAATTAATGGAGTTTCTCTCTCAGTTCTCAGCTGTCAAGATGCCTACACCTTGCCCTCACACTTCAGGAAGCTTTAAAAAAAGCCCAACAAGCTTATTCTAAGGAAAGGTTTATTCAGTATATTCTCAGAATGTTGAGAGGCAAACAAGTTTTCACTTAAAAAAAACAAAACACCACATATCTCTTCTTAGTTTGGATTTATGGGGCACACATGCTATAGAATTAAAAGCAAAGGATCACATCTCATCCTTAAAAAATATCCAAGAGCCAGCAGCACAGCAATACTTGAATAGAAATGTTTATTACTATTTTTTTTATGAGCACTAATAATTTAGGTACTCAGCATCCCCCAGGGATCATTTAACGTCAATAAAAACACATTATCCAAACGCAAGAGATAAAAGACAGCCAATTATGTTTAACAGCAAAACTCCAGGCTAATGTTCCCAAATGGATGATTAGTCAAAGAGCAATAGGTTATTTTGTGATATTTTGCAGAAAGAATAACACTACTTTTTTTTGCCTTTTAGATCAATCTTTCCTTTAATATTATCAAATTAATGCATAGTTTTAACTCTATATCTGTTTTCTTATAAAACCAGTAGATGACATAAAAGGCAAATTCCCTTATTTTCATATTTATTTTCATTAATAACACTGTGAGTATTACTCATTCAAATAAATTGAATATCCATTACATATTATCATTTCCTCGCCTTCCCTGTCCCCTTCCCCCAGTCCCATGGAGCCTCAACTATTAATCTAATCATCTTCAGCCATATGACAAAAAGATGCCACCAACATCCTTTGTTGACCAATTCTGCTCTCAAAATACAGAAATACAGAAACATTTCTACTTCTAGTACACATCTTCAGAAGACAAGGGAGAAACGGGACCAGCTCCAGGTTAGACTAGACCAAGAAAACCTTGGTTCACACCTGGACTGGAAATGAAAGAGTAGAAATATCAGAGAAAAAAATACAATTGTATATGTTTAATTTCCCAGTGACCAGTGAGCAAGAATTGTAGTTTAATTTTATAGATTCAGGACGCTTGAACATAAACAGCTGATCTACTGTGAAAGAACACCACATTTGGAGGAAGAGAACTTATTTTCTTTCTCTTTACTGTTTTTTTTTTGGGGGGGTGGGGTTTTTGTTTTGATCTGGTTGGTTGTTTTCCTGCTAAGTGGCAATCAGTCACTTAAAGTATTAGATTTCCATTTTCACCTGGATCTTTCACAGATATCTTGCATAAAACTAAATATCTACACTATACCTTTCTGAACCATCTATTTTCATTTCAATCCATTTGATCCAAAAGCCACTATTTTCTTGTGAACAGCATAAGGTACTAAAGAGCCATCAACTTAGAGCCCTGAGTGATCTGACTTACTTATTATTCAGGATCTTCTAATTCAGGTGACCACTCTCTTATCCCATACCATTTATGACAACAGAGCAAAACATTTCACTGTCATTCAGGTCTGATGTCACCATCTTGTACTGTCAACTCTGGGGACACCTCTGAGCAGGTAACGTTTTCCCACAAAAAAAGATTAATATCAACTCACTAGTTCTCAATATTTCAAAGTGAATTTTGAGGTCTGTTTAAAGGATCATTTCCTCTGTGTGAAATGAAACCAAATTAGAGTTGATCAAGAAGCACTTTATTTCTGTATTTATATGTATATATCTCCTATATTTGTTTAATTACTCTTTAGAAATAGCAGGGGTCATATAATTCATGCAGCACATGACTGATGAGGGCAAGACTGCCTTCAGCCTTGAGGGCTTATGAACAAGACCAGCAGTAGCAATTAAATTTATATAGAGGAACTGAGAGGAAAGAGACCATGCAGGGGGGAAAAAATCACTATGGAACTGTAGAGTCATCAAAATATATATCTACCTTGACCATGAAGTAGCTTATTTTACAGTCTAAACATGTTTCCTTCTGACCACGATCATGAATAAACTTTGACTTGTAATTGATTGCAAACACTCACTGCTTTCAGCCCTTTGAGTGAACATTACGTCAACCTGATATAAGCCAAAATGCCCTTACTGGAATTTACTTAGGCAAATAGGAAGCACTCAAGGTTAAGCACTATGTGCTGCCACTACTCATGTGGGTATAACAAGAAACTTTCTGAAGAAAGTATTTCACAGGCACAGCTCTGTCAGAACAACATCAGCTTCCAAAGCAGTGGATTAGAGTCCCAGGAACAGAGTATTGCACACCAGAAGGTTAACTCTGTTACATATAGCTGGCTGCACCCTGCCACATACCCACAAAAACGGGCCGTATCATTAGACAGATAAGAAGTAGACTAACATCACAAATCTCAGGTCAGCAACAATCACACCTGTTACCCAACTGCACTCAAGATGTAAAGGCAGATAAACAAACTATTAATTTTTGGGAATCTTTGACCCCAAAGAGGCACCTACAGGTCAGAATGAACCAGCAATTTTTAGGAAGATCTTTCTAACCAATTATGGACTTGACATTCATATGGGTCACTTGAGTTCTAGCTCTTAACTGTATTCCTAACAAACAATTACCTTTTATTTTGTTATAATAACTTCTGAGAAGTACTCAAGACACCTGAAACTAAAGTGGTTATAAAATTGTTCCTCTCATCATTATCTGAGCCAGTGGGAAAAGGAGTGGGAAGAAGTAGCACGTCTGATTTATACACCCTATGCTTTTTTGCTCCAGCAAGACCTTTCCTGGAAGTTATGGCACAGAAAGATGTCTCCCCTGAGCTTTTATACCTGCAAGCAGTACAAAAACAAATGCACTTTCACTGGATGTCCAGCACTCTTTAATCCAAAGATGGGGCCTCTGGGGGACCTTTACCAGAATCAGTAAGCAACTCCCAGAATTAAGCGCTGGCACTAGACAGACCAGGATCCAGATGGTTTGATCTCATTCCTGGACATACTGCCACCTGTTATCTACATTTGTCATAAGAACATGTACATACCATATTGACAAATACATGCTGACATATTTAAATGAGGCTGTTTTTCTGTCTAGATATTTGGCAGTGGGTCCTCCTGTTTTTGCCATCATATGTCAGATAAAGCCATCCTCACATTTGGGGATTCCTGAGGTTTTTCTTGAACTTCTCAGCATTTATGCATGCAATAAGAATGTTTCCATATAATTTCCTATCCCTATTTGCCCTTTACTGCTTTAAAAAACACACAGTCTTATTGAAGCTGCACTCCCTTCTCCTCACCCAGGGAACAGCTGCCCTCACTATGACATTGCTCAAGCAGAAACCCTGACCCAGCATGCAGGAGTTCACCAGGTAACTGCAACCACAAAGGTGTCCAGATCACCCTGTGCACAACCCATTGATCTATGACCAGATCTCTAACCCTGAGGTAAAGCTGAAGATATGGGGTGGCCCCAACATACCCTAGGGTATGTGGATCCAGGACCAAAGGATTGCCTGGGCCCAGCCCCTCCTTGCCCACTCAAACTAAAAGAGGGTCTTGGCCATGGAGCTGAAAACTCAGGCTCTTCCTCCAAATCTGCATGGTCTCAAACATTTCCAAGCTTTTATTGACATTCTCATCACGTTTATTGAGGCTAAAAATAAATTCTAGATTAAAATACATAAGCATCTCAGCTGTATATCAAACAGTACTTCGCTTAATAGCTATAGAAATAAAATTGGAAACATGAACTCTAGTTGCTCAAAAACCAGACAAATAAACTTAACATTACTTGAAAATTCATGTTGACTGAGTAAATCTCCTGACTAGAAACCATCTTGGTTTTGCTTTTCTTTCTGGTGGGGGTATTGGGATAGAGGGCTGAAGGAGGACTGACTCCTAGTTTCTCTGAATATTTTGAATTATATATGAATAACGCATATAATCTCATGCAAGCAACATATACAAATCTCCAGCTTGCTCTTACATCTCTGAAAATGACTTCTTTTTTCCCTTCCCTGCCCTGCTATGTAATGTTAATTAAATAATATGACTCTTCTGGCCAGAAAAACATGTGAGCCTACAGTACTAATCAATATCCTTATTATGTTTTAAATAGCACAGGCTAGGGGACTTTTACATTTTCTAACCACTGTGCCTCTTCTTTTAAAGCATACTTTCATTACAGTCAAAGTGTACTATCCTCATACCATTCTCTTCTGTCATCTCTATATCACAAGTTGCCTACTCCATTGTATTAAATAAAGTTTTTGGAAGAGGTTATATAAAAGATAATGCAAGTATAAAAATCATATTTTATTTTTCTCAGTGTGGGTTTTACAGCAATCAGCCCTGCAATAAACAAGAGACTCTCTTGATAGGAAGAGTCAGTATTTGTCAGGCATATTTCCTTAAAAAGAGTTGACTTGATATTAATAGCAATGTTGTTCTCCCTATCAATCAGGAATTGCAATCAGCTACAAACACACCCTCTAGTTCTCCTTCAATCAGGGAAATAGTGCAGAAACTCAATTGCAAGTATTTAACAAATTCATAAAGGGAAAAATCCATCAGAAACTGTTGGGACCACACTGTGATACCTTTATTTAAACTAGGATTTTTCTTTCTCTGTGAGCAACTTTATCATTTTCTGTGGGTCTTCATATGCAGCAGAGTACTAAGAGCCTTAAAATCTAGGGTTGTGAGTATTGGGAATTTTTTAGTTCACAGTTATTAAGAAAAAAAGAATCAGTGTTAAAACTGTTACAATTTAGCACTAATGAAAAAGTATGTCTCTTTTTTTTCAAGTGCTTTCTAGGAATGGAAAAGTAGGTTACCTGTCAGCTCTTCCCAAACAACCTCTGCAACAAAGCACCAGAGGAGACTCCCCATTTCCCAACAGTGAGGTATCGTTAAAAAGGCACCATGAATGTAAAGGAGGGAAGCTTCTTTTTGAAGAGTTTAAGACATTAGCAAAACAGATTGTTTCTCCCAATAGTATGCTTAGACAAGCAAGGTACTTTCAAAGTGTTACTGTATGGAATAGAATTTCACTTATGCATGTGTTTGTGATGCCAAATACAAGCTTCTGAAATGCCTTGCAGATTATTGTTCATTAACAAGGAGAGACTTTGTTAGGTATTACTAAGCCTCCAGTCTTGGTACCATATGCTTTAATTCCCCTGTGGGAAATCTCATCCAGGGACAGAAAAGTCACAGCAGGTGGAAAATTATACAAAACTTTTGGAAGTTCTTTAGAAACAACGTGAAAGTTTGGGGGTTGGGATTTTTTTTTTTCTTTTTTTCCCCACGATAAGATAGAGCTCTAAGATAGAGCACTGTAATAAATTCATACTTGATATATCCCATCCAAGAATCAGGAGAGATATTTCTTCAGTTTGGCTGAAATATAAGGTAAAGTAACTATAACCTTGATTTAAAGTCCTCTGAGATCCTTGGGAATCTTTCTATTGACTCTAACTAGGTAAGTCCATATTAATACTGATCGCATTGCAAAATTCTTGTAACAATCAGGAATATGTACATACTACTTAAAATAAAAGAATTTTTAAGTCAATGTAACAGACAATTTTTACATTGAGTTCTTGAAAACTGCAAGGTAGAAAGATTACTTTTAAAATATGGCTACGTATAACACATTTTTTGTCTTCTAATTGTTGCCTAGTGAATCCACTGTCCTAGAAAAAAGCATAAAATAACTGAGGTGTTATAGCTCTGGTGCTATCGGGGGATGTTATTATTAAGTAAATTCATTATATTAGTGATATCAGAACAGCAAGGTAGTTTAGTATTCGGGCTACAAGAGATGTTCTTTGGTGGCCTTGGAAGAAAGAGTAGAAGGAGTATTAAACTCTGAAACTGTCAAAAATTGAGTTTGGATAAACCATAGAAGACTAGTTCTCCAGAGGAAATGTGGAAGATGGGTTAGAAAATATATATATGTGTGTGTGTATATATATATATGCATGTGTGTGTGTATGTATCTAAACAGAAGAATTTGAAGCTAGGTATTTATACAACTATGAATACTGTCATGTAAAGTTTCTCTGTGTAAGACAAAATAAACATCTCTTTCTGTCAGAAGCTGTGTACTAAGTATAAGTTGCTCCTATACAAGAAAGATGCCAATGATCTTCCTGCATGTTGTAATGTCTCTTTTGAGTACTGGTTAAATAAATATTCCAGAAAAGGTTTGGGGTTTGGGTTTTTTTAGTACTTTTGAGTGAAAAGATATAAATGCATCATAGAATGGCCATTACAGAATTGAAATATGCTTACAAGGGCAAGAACTAAAAGCCAGGAAAGGAATTTTAATGTGAACCATTAGAACCAAGTAAAGTAGATTACATTCACCTTTTAACACTAAATACTAAATTTTAAAATCATCAGGCTAATACTGCTTTGATACCATGTTAACTGATTTGCTAAATGATCATTACATTTAGCAAGAAATGTGTCTCACACTTCAGGTATCAATACAAAATTATTCCAGCCTATCTTTTGGTCGGCACATATAGCATGCCCTTTATCATATAGATTCTTCTGCCTTGCCCACTAATAATAGTATCCTGCAAACTTCAGTCAGCCATGAAGCTGTTCTGGTATGTGATGATGGGCATATTATTTCAAAAACACTATATAAAAATGCAATAATTTAAAAGATTAGTTTACAGGAGTCATACAGGATGACTTATTCTACTTAACAGGTCTAGTGTTTTAGGAAGGCATTAAGCTATTCTGCACTGCATGTGTATTTGTCATCTGCTTGGCAGCTAAGAAAATGTCTGTCTGTCTGTCTTTACTCTCCTTGACTCAGTGTATTGCAACAATCATATATACTAACAATCATATATAGTTAAATATTCAAAAGGTTTTTACTTCATTTTGAGACACAGCATCTGAGGTTCTGGATATAGGGGCACCATTAGGACACATACCCTAGGCCTAAACTGGGAAAATACCTGCAACCTCCCCCATTGTCACCAAAATGCTCCGTCTTGATGACAGAAATAGCCAACGATGACATTTAATAAGCTTTATAATACTACACTGCAAGAAAGTTTTATTCTTAGGGTGTTATTCTGTTGTTCTGAGGCAGCTAATGCCAGCTTGTGCAATAAAGTACTAGAGACAAGCCACGGGCATATTAACGTGATTGTACCCATATTCAGCAACAACTGAATCCAGAGGAATATTTTTGATTCCTGTTATCTATATTTTCCTGAGCATCATTTTGAAAATTATCATACTTCACTAGTTTTAAAAACAGTTCATTTATTAAAAAGTTTTATCATTTTCTGTAAATGCTTCCCATAATAATTGTGGTGCTCTTGAGGGACAACATTTTCAAAAGACACAGGATGCAAAACAAAACATGGTGATTGAAGTAAGAATCAAAGCCAGTGAAGTCCAGTAAAATAGGATCTGCATTTAATTAAATTGGATTTCTCATTCTGGAAGGGAACGATAAATAACATTATTGTATTTTACAGTGCTTTAAATCATGACACATTCACATATTTATGTTGTTATCAAGCATGTCTAGACATGGCTGCAATGAAGTTCTCTGTATTACCCTTTTAATTAGGGCTTTCTGCTCTGCTTTTTCTAACAGCTCTGGCAAGAGTAATTTACTATAATGAAAATCAAACGTATGCGTAAAAGTGTAATTAGAAATTCACCATCTTTGTGGGAATACAGTCTTCCCATTTAGTAATAATGGAACTGAATTTGACCTATTGTTTGTAATTTCTGTCAGATGGATCAAATTAACAATCTACTGGAGAAGTTATCAAACAGACAAGCCAAGAAACTAATGACCGTTTTTCTGTGGAGTTAGTATAGTAAAGACTGAGTTAGCCCAAAACAGCCTGTATTTTTAATATTGCACAAGCATCTAGGCTTGCATCAAAAGTAAAAAGGAATTAGAAACAACACAAATGAAATATTAAGTTTGTATCAAAACCCTACCTCTCATCACTTCACAAAAACATGTCTTTTATTTTATACACGATTTCTTCATACTGAAGACTACAGCTGTCCACTGCTTTTTTTTTTTTTCCCCTTCTCTTTTTTCTGTGTGTGCATGCTTTTTTTTTAAATCTTTTTTTCCTTCCAAACCCCAGAGCAGTCCTGGAATGGGCTAAACAATCCTGAATCCCCCTCATGATCCATCCTCATTGACTCAGACTGACGATCCCAAGCTGAACCTTTGGACACACAAAACAGAATCTCACCTTTCAGTGAGAGACTGACCCTCTCTCACACTAAACCTAGTGTCAAGCAACATTTTCCAGACTGTAAACACCCATAATATTTATAAGAAAAGGACTCCTGAAAAGGAAATAAACTTTGATTCCTTGTCTTTAAAGCCTAAGTCTTTTCAGATGAAGCTACTGTAGAGGAACATTCTAAAAAAAAAATCATGTTTCATAAGAGAACTCAATTAATTCAAATCTCTCAGGTAAAAAGAAAAGAGATTTTAAGATAACACAGATTTTTTCCTGTGGTAAGAGGAAAATTGAAGGTTAAAATAAGCTTAGGTTACCAGAACTATGCAGAGAAGTTGTGTGTAGATTTCTTGGGCTTTGCTGCACAGTGGATGTGTACCCCTGTGCACTTTCTTACCCCTGTGTTTACTTCAGTTAATGACAAGCAGCAGACCACTTCAGGCCCATTCTTGTAAAAGGACCACACAAGAAGGACTCTACTATGGAATATTATTCTCTAAGGCCATCTCAGTCAGCCTGCCAGAATTCCTCATTTAACAGAAGAGACTGAAAAATCAAATATATCAGCTATTTTTTACCAGGTATTTTAAGCCCTAAACAAACAAGATGAACACCCGTATGGTGGCCAACAATTTAAAAAGTGACTGCCAGTCCAGAGTGGGACAGTGTGGACCCAGTTAAAGTATCTGAAAATAGTGTGTGCATATATATGCACACAACAGAAAGTGTCCTGAGAAGAGCAATCTTCCCTCTGAAACAGAGAGCAGCTGACTGTAATGATGTTATTTGGAATGGAATTACATGGACTCTAATGGAAGTTCGGATGTCTCCACCATATAGAAACACCTGTATTTTGATGTCAGCATGTCAACACCTCAAACAGAATCATGCGCACACCACTTCTTCCTCTGCACATCTTCTGTCATTGATAAAATATGAAATACACTTATAAGCATAAAAATTTGAAAAATTTCCATGTATTTTAACTTTTATGGAGATGTGTGTGTGTGCGCACATGCATACATATACCTCTGTAAGGCAATCTTAAAGGAAAGAATGAGTTTGGCCATATTTATTTCATAAACAGTGTGCAACCTTCATTGCTATTTCCTTGTCCTTGTCTTTATGGGAAATGTTGCACTTTCAATGATAACTAGAACATAATGGATGTGTTGCATTTAAAAAGGCATGTGTCCTCATTTAGCTGGGTTTCAAGCAACAAAACCTTCATTTTTTCACTCTAGGGCAGCTGTCTATAAAACATACCAGTATGTTTCTGCCAAAGAGCTCAAATTTCCTAGCCAAGTTTCTTCTGACTGTGGAAGATAGGAGCAGAAACTCTGTTCTAGCAGCTTAAACCACCCACCTTTTTTGATGAGCACAGCTTGGTGGCAATAACTTTAAGCTCTCCACCAATTTGTTTGGAGCAGTTTGTTAGATGCAGAAAATTGTTCCATTTTCCTAACAGAAAGACAGTCATGTTGTTGTTAATACGGGTTTACGTAATCTAAATCTTTACGTTTCTGTATGACTGTTTAGAACATGCATGGAACTGATCAAAATATGAAAAAGGTTCATAAAAAATTTCAGGGTTTCTGGGTCTTTCAGTTTGGGGACTGGAGAGCTTTTAAATCAAGAGAAAAAAAGACACCCAGCAGAACAGTGTCATGGGATGAAGCCTACCCAAAAGCAATGCTCAGATAAGTGAAACCTTGACCACATCTGCCTAGGTCTAACTCATTTGATGATTCTGGTATGTGCTGGCAAAACAAGCAACATTCAGGCAATTGTTATGGGGAAGGCTTTCCCAAAAGCTCCGCACTGTATCTGCCTTTGTTTAATGGTTTAACTATGCATGGCAAAGAAATAAAGACATGCAGACAAACAATTTTACATGCTTATAGCATGTTTGGTGATAGTAACAGCTAATTGGTTTTAGTATGGCAAAACCCAAGAAGATTTGCTTGGGGTGACCAACAGGGCCATGGGTCGTTTATGCCAACAACCTAGGTTGGAAAGTAATAATTGGTGAAAACAACAGCATCTTGGGAACACAGATGTCCAACAGCCAGCAGAAGGCTGAGCCCGATCCACCGTGCATAAAGACCTGGCCACCAGCCAGGAGTCAGACTCATCAACCAGCTGGAGCAAGTGTCCTGTTTCCCCAAGGCCATGGTGCTGGTCACCACTATTGCTGTGCTAGAGGCATTTGTGGGTGTGTATTGGTGTGTGTGTCCATGTCTGTAGAATAGAAATCACTATCCACATTGTAGACCCATCCCACTTTGTAAATTACTAATAGATTTTAGGTTACTGAGTGGTGTGGTTCTGTTCTTTTGGCTACCTCAGGCCTAAATTGGCCCATGGTTGAATGAGACCTTCATGTCTGGCTCTCCCTTTCTTTATAACATTGGAACATTTACATCTTGATTTAGCATAAATTATTAATACTCATAATATTGACAGTAATTAAATATTTAATGTCTGTGCTCTATTAAGATATTGCTCTGGCACCAGACCTCTATGTTCAAAACCCAAGCTTCACCCCCTTCCTTAGTCCACATTATAATATTTATAGCATGATATAAGACTGGAGATCAGATAGATTTGCAAGGAGAGAATATGCATTGTATAGTTATAAGATGAAATGGATTTAAAGGTGTGCAACATACAATGGGAAAAATCAGTTTTAATAATACATACACTTTTCTTATTAGTTTGTTATTTATAATTCAGCAGGGTTAATTATTCTTCTGTTGCCTCTGATAAGGCCATATAAAGACTCTGAAATGAAAGAACGAAAGGTGAAAACAAACTTCTGTATAAAGCTATTTGACTTTTCCAAAGTTTACAGGTTGTATATCTGCAGACTAATTGCATGGCAGTTTTATTTGCTCATTTGTTTGGCTTTCTGTTAAAAAAAAATTTAAAAGGGCAAAAAGACAGTTACACTATATTCAAACATGGCAAAGCCCCTACAAGATAGGTATTTTGTTCAATGCATGACACTGGAGACACAACAGTAACTTGAGAAACTATTAAGGAAGCACTTCTTTTTCAGTATCACTTTCTTTGGAGAAAAATGGAGGTAGAATAAAATGAATTGAGAAACCCAGATAATGTAACAAAATTATTTCTTTCTGCTACTGGAGACAACACTGACCTTATTAAACTCTGGCTGGTCTGCAGTTAACAATCCTTCATGAT
This sequence comes from Pelecanus crispus, assembly GCF_030463565.1. Lineage (NCBI taxonomy): Eukaryota > Metazoa > Chordata > Aves > Pelecaniformes > Pelecanidae > Pelecanus > Pelecanus crispus. Next base: position 98,104,506 of record NC_134644.1, on the reverse strand, counting down.
CCATTCAGAATATATGCTTTGCAGTATATTTTATAAAAAGAAAAAAAATTACTACCTAAGCAAATTATGATGTGCAAATTTTTGAAGCTAAAGTGTATCAATATAAATGAATAGGTCAGAGCTGATCAAGTCTAAATATTTCCAAATATGACAAAATACATATTTTCCATGTGTTTTTCATGAACATGTGGAATTGGGAGGCCAATTCTATTACTAACTTCTTTTGAATAAACTATTCCATAGTTTTACACAATTGTGCTTTTTGAATATGTCTCAGCAAACAGATGGTTTGGTTGAGTAATCTCAGCCCTTACACTGTCCCCCTTGAAAACTTATTTCAGATGATTAAAACCAGATTTTTCAAGGACTGGAGAACTTCATAGATTCATAGAGTGGTTTGGGTTGCAAGGAGCCTTCAAAGATCATCTAGTCCAACCCCCCTGCAATGAGCAGGGACATCTTTCACTAGATCAAGTTGCTCAGAGCACCATCCAACCTGACTTTGAACAGTTCCAGGGATGGGGCATCCACAAATTCTCTGGGCAACCTGCTCCAGTGTCTCACCACCCTCACTGTAAAAACCTTCTTCCTTATGTCCAGTCTAAATCTACCCTCTTTTAGGTTAAAACCATTGCACCTTGTCCTGTCATTACAGGCTCTGGTAAAAAGTCTTCATCTTTCTTATAAGCCCCCTTTATATATTGAAAGGCTACAAAAGGTCTCCCCAGAGTCTTCTCTTCTCCAGGATGAACAACCCCAACTCTCTCAGCCTTTCTTCATAGGAGAGGTGTTCCATCCCTCTGACCATTTTTACAGCCCTCCTCTGGACCACCCCAACATGTCCATGTCTTTCCTGTACTGAGAACTCCAGAGCTGGACGCAGTACTCCAGGTGGGGTCTCACCAGCGTGGAGCAGAGGGGAAGAATCTCCTCCCTCAACCTACTGGCCACACTTCTTTTTATGCAGTCCAGGATATGATTTGCTTTCCAGGCTGCAAGCGCACATTGCTGACTCACGTCCAATTTTTCATCCACCAATACCCCCAAGTCCTTCTCCGCAGGGCTGCTCTCATTCCGTTCATCCCACAGTCTGTAATGATATTGAGGATTTCCCCAACCCAAGTTCAGGACCTTGCATTTGGCAGTGTTGAACTTCATGAGGTTTGCATGGGCCTGCTCCTCAAGCCTGTCAAGGTACCTCTGGATGGCATCCCTTCCCTCTAATGAGTCAATTTCACCACTCAGCTTGGAGTCACCCATAAACTTGCTGAGGGTGCACTCAATCCCACTACGTCGTTGATGAAAATATGAAATAGTATTGGTCCCAGTACAGGCCGTGGAGGGACACCACTCATTACTGGTTTCCACTTGGATGTTGAGCCATTGACTATAATTCTTTGGATGTGGCCATCCAGCTAGTTCCTTATCCATATAACAGTCCATCCACCAAAGCCATATCTCCCCACTTTAGTGGCAAGAATGTTGTGTGAGATCACGTCAAAAGCATTACAGAAGTCCAGGTAGATAACATCTGTGTGTCTTCCCTTGTCCACTGATGCGGTCAGTCCACTGTAGAAGGCCACCAGATTAGTCAGGCAGGATTTGCCCTCGGTGAAGCCGTGTTGGCTGTCTCTAACCATAGAATATAGAATCAGAGAATCATAGACTTATGTAGGTTGGAAAAGACACTTAAAATCATTCAGTCCAGCCATTAACCTAACACTGCCACATCCACTACAAAACGATGTCCTTAAGCACCACATCTACACATATTCTAAATACCTCCACGGATGGTGAGTCAACCACTTCCCTAGGCAGCCTGTTCCAATGCTTGACAACCCTTTCATTGAAGACATTTTTCCTAATATCCAATCTAAACCTCCCCTGGTGCAGCTTCAGCCCATTTCCTCTTGTCCTATCACTTGTTACTTGGGAGAAGAGACCAACACCCACCTTGCTACAACCTCCTTTCAGGTAGTTGTAGAGAGCAGTAAGGTCTCCCTTCAGCCCAAGCTTGTAGTGTTGCATGGGGTTGTTGTGACCCAAGTGCAGGACCCAGCACTTAGCATTGTTGAACCTCATACAATTGGCCTTGGCCCATCAATTCATATTGTCCATATTCCTCTGTAGAGCCTTCCTACCCTCGAGCAGATCAACACTCCCACCCAAGATGGTGTTCTCTGCAAACTTACTGAGTGTGCACTAGATCCCCTCATCCAGATAATTGATAAAGATATCAAACAGAACTGGCCCCAATACTGAGCCCTGGGGAACACCACTTGTGACTGGCTGCCAAATGGATTTAAGTCCATTCACCACAACTCTCTGGGCCCAGCCATCCAGCCAAGTTTTTTACCCAGCCAAAAGTACACCCGTCCAAGCCATGAGCAGCCAGTTTCTCCAGGAGAATGCTGTGGGAAACAGTGTCAAAGACTTTACTAAAGTCCTGGTAGACAACATCCACAGCCTTTCCCTCATCCACTAAGCAGGTCACCTTATCATAGAAGGAGATCAGGTTAGTCCAGCAGGACCTGCCTTTCATAAACCCATGCTGACTGGGCCTGATGACCTCATCGTCCTGTACCTGCCACATGATGGCACTCGGGATGATCTGCTCCATAACCTTCCCTAGCACCAAGGTCAGACTGACAGGCCTCTAGTTCCCCAGATCCTCCTTCTGGCCCTTCCTGTAGATGGGTGTCACATTTGCTAACCTCCAGTCAACTGGGACCTCCCCAGTTAGCCAGGACTGCTGATAAAGGATGGAAAGTGGCTTGGTGAGCACTTCCACCAGCTCCCTCAGTACCCTTGGGTGGATCCCGTCTGGCCCCATAGACTTGTGAGTGTCTAAGTGCTGTAGCAGGTCACTAACCATTTCCCCTTGGATTATGGGGGCTTCATTCTGCTCCTAATCCCTGTCTTCCAGTTCAGGGGCCTGGCTACCCTGAGAACAACTGGTCTTACTATGAAAGACTGAGGCAAAGAAAGCATTAAGTACCTCAGCCTTTTCCTCATCCTTTGTCACTATGTTTCCCGCCACATCCAATAAAGGATGGAGATTCTCCTTAGCCCCCCTTTTGTTGCTAATGGATTTATAGACACATTTTTTATTGTCTTTTATGGAAGTAGCCAAATTAAGTTCTAGTTGGGCTTTGGCCCTTCTAATTTTCCTCCTGCATAACCTCATGACATCTGTGTAGTCCTCCTGAGCTGCCTGTCCCTTCTTCCAAAGGTCCTAAACTCTCTTTTTTCCTTTGAGTTCCAGCCAAAGCTCTCTGTTCAGTCAGGCTGGTCTTCTCCCCTGCCAGCTCGTCTTTCAGCACATGGGGCCAGCCGGCTCCTGCGCCTTTGTGGTTTCCTTCTCGAAGAATGTCCAGCCTTCCTGGCCTCCTTTTCCCTATAAGCTTGCCTCCCAAGGGACTCTGTCAACCAGGCTCCTAAACAGGCCAAAGTCTGCCCTCCGAAAGCCCAAGGTAGCAGCTCTGCTGACACACACACACCCCCCCGCCCCCCTTTCTTAATCAGGAATCAAAAACTCCATCATTTCATGATCACCTCCCTGTGTTCCATATGTTTTGACATGTCTTCTGAACAGTTTATAGCCATCAATTGCAATGCTTCAGTAGTGTGATTTGTCCCACCACATTTCAGAGATCATAGCTTTCTAGCTACATAGTGGCTTTCAGCTCCTCCTGCTTGTTACCCATGCTGCATGCATTGGTAAAGATGCACTTCAGCTAGGCTATCGACCATGTAAACTTTTTAGAGGAACATGACCTAATTCCTTTAAGACATTTCACAGGGGGTTCCCTGTTGGTTCCTAATACATCAGTAGCCCTTGGCTCTTCTGTTTTGTAAAGAAAAATCTGTAAAGTAGATCCAATGAGTGATCTGTGGTGGGAGTTGTCATGCACCATACCTGTCTGTCCAATACTTTCTTTCCAAACACAGTAAGAGGAATGAATCATCTAGTCAGCTCCTTACAAAGATCTGAAGATCTACCAGGCTGAGAACTGGAAGGAAGTCATTCATTACACAGCGATGAGTAAAGGAATAAACTTTTGTTCCTAATAAAAGAAACATGACAGCCAAGGCAGGGCATGGGTGGGAAAGCTTAGCAACCCAAAAGGGAGCAGTAAGGCAGCCTCCTAGATGACTGCAGCTGGGATATCTGCATTTTAAGTTGGCTCATTTGCATAAGCCCTATTTCATTCTGTTGCTCAGACTCTTTGAACTGGATCAAGACCTTAAATAAGTATTTAACCAGGCTGTAAGGAACATATCTTGGTGGTGCACCTTTATGCAATGACTTCTCAGAAGCAGACACAAATAACCATTCACACTTATTTTAACAATAGTAACACCAGGTCATGATCAAGCTCAGAACTCCACTGTGTTAACGCATAGTAACAGGTAGTTGACCGTGTGGAGTAGGGGTTGTCAAAGACAGCAGTGTGTGTCTCTGTCTTGCATCTGTTCAAGGTTACAATGCACGTGAGCCAAGAATTTAATCCAGTTCCCAAATTTCTGAATCCCAAGCAAGCTCTTTAAGTATTGTAAAATTAAACTTTCCTGTGCCTATGCAGATATTTAAGCAGATAATTAGAAAGAGGAAGAACAGAACATAACAGCTTCTTCTGATATTTTTAAAGTTCACCTTCTTTATCCTAGACAACTAAGAAAAGTAGTAACTCAATCCATAATTGGCAGGTTGTGCCATTCATATCACATCTACATTATATTTTACAGCAAGCAGGGTTTTGATGTTTTGTTTTGTTATTCAAAAAAAAAAAAAAAAAAAGCCTAAAATATCTTAGGTACTACTTCTGATATATTCAACAAGGAGGTGTAGTCCATACTAAAAAGATGCACTCAGATTTGCATATAGATGTTTCAACTCCCTTTCCTCCTGGCACCACATGCTGTGCATGCACAATATTGAAATTTAACAGTAATATGCCAAAGCATAAAGTAATTCCTTTGCAACAGTGAGATTTGTCTACTTACTTCTTTGGCATAAATCTCTGGCATTAACATTTGTTATAACAAAAGAAGCAACAAGAAAAGAGCCAGTTTGAGCCTCTAAACATCATGCATTTCCAATGCAGAGTGAACTTATTTCTAACTCATTAGAACTGACATGGTGTGCAGGATCTGAAGGATGTGTTTGCAAATGACATTCTCTGAAAGTTGAATTTGTAATGAAATTTATTTATGAACTTGCCGCAGCAGAACAGCTCTTGTAGTAGCATGAACTGTATTCTCAGTCAAAAAATTTCACTAATATAGTTCTCGACAAGAAGCCTCTTTAATGTAAATGCCTTTGCCAGCATGGGGGGCAGGAAGGAAGGAACATGACAGACGGGAGATTTCAGTTATCACAGCCCTCAAGAAAAACATGGAAGGCAGAAGGGTTTTTACACACACAGTCAGCAAGAAAAAACTAAGACTCAAGCATGCAAATTCCATGAAGATATTACATACCTAATGGCAACAAAGTAATTCTAAAATAAAAGGTAAGTGGAAAGCATAAATTTAGGGTCAGAAGAAATAGGTATACTAACACTCTGCTTTAGTACTTATTCTAAAACACCTACAGAAACATACATGTAAGAATTCACTGACAATTTACATCACATGTGACAAAGGTCATTGCAATAGACTGTTGTTTTCTCATGCACCATTGATTTGTTTTGACTGCCATGCAGTTCAGTTTAGTGGAGCCCTTGTCCGACTTAGTCATGTCTAAAACCACTTCCAAAAGCATCACCATTCAATTCCGTAAAGATTTTGTAATTTTGCTTAGTTCAGGGAAAGAGAAAAAGAAAAGGTTTCCAAAATGCATCCTAAGTAACTTTTACCTGCAAGAAATTGAGAGGTAACTTTTCTGCTGATCTGCACTGGAAAAACTAGCGCAAGCACAAACATTGTACATTAAAACTACATGTAATGACAACTGTGGGCAGTTACTGCTTACTTCTGTTTATGGGGTAACATCAGTGAATCTATCAGAAACCTAATTAATCACAGACACCCATAGGATTAAGCCTCTCCTCCTTCTAGCTTCCACTCTTGACTTTAATCTCTGCAAACCAAAACCATTCTATTATTATGACGACAGCTCTGATTGTTCTCAGCAGCTCCAAGTATTTTTCAGGAGGCAAGAAAGTAGGGAGATTCTCTCTCCCAAATTTCAAACAGTTTTATTAACATGGTTTTATTTGCAAAGCTTTGTGACTCCCTGGTTCTGACTCTCAGTTTATAAAGCCTGATGATTAAAGAGCATTAGAGTAACCAAAGCAAGAAAGCAAGCTGATACATTTGCTAGCAGAGTGGCCCTAGGGAAGCTATTTACTCAGCTCCAGTAAAAAAAGGAAAGTACTGAGCTCCATCTTCTTTAAATATCCCAGACATTGTCCTAATATTCAGCTAGAACTGGAAGTGTAGTAACACTGGCTTAAGTATAACAAATAAGTTTTTGTCTTGTATTATGACCACAGGGAATTAATTTTGTCTTTTTTATGCATTGGAATATAGTACATAGGCAGACATAATGTTGCATCTGAGACTGTCAGCTAAAACCAGCTGAAGACATTAAATAGAGCAGGTGATGTGGGAAACAACTATGTATCAATATGGACAGGTAGGTGCAATCTAGCTGGCTCTTTTCTATTTGTGACTTTACAGGGACAATATACAGGCTTAGATAAAACCTTTTCTCCATTCTGTGTAAAATCCAGATTATGATTCCTAAACTTAGTATCACATCCTTATGTGTAGGGAAGAAAAACCAGTAAGAGGAAATTCTTGGTTTTATGTTTAGGTATTTCTTCAGATTAAACTGACCTTCTCACGATGTGAATGTCACAGCTACATTCCTTTCCTAGTAATCTCTTACTAGAGGGTGTTCTTATGCACCCTTGCTTGCATCAAAAAAAAAGAAAGAAAAGAAAAGAAAAAAAATCCATTTTTTCCTCACAGTGTTTGTTCTTTTTCCTCCTCCCATTTTTGCTATTACTGTATTGATTTACTGGGAACTTAATGGGATTTCTGTATCTACTCTTTACTTAACACATTATTAGCTCCTTCATCAACTTTTTCATTTTCTGTTAGTCCTTAAGTAGTAGATCATAGGCAGCTCACATTTTTACTTTCACCTGCTTGAAAGCAATCCTAGCTTTTTACAACAAATATTTCCCAGAATCTGTTTGGCCAGATGTGCTTGATTGAAGAAGTGACGTTTTCATAATGTGATTTTTATATCCTTTGCACAAATCCAATATCATAACTAATACAATCCACCTGCCCAAACCAATCTTAAACATTGCCCTCTGAAAAAACTCTCTAAGACAGGCAAATGAAAGCAGGACTTTTCAATTACTTCTACACAAGATAAGAGATATGTAGCTGAAAAGACATATGCATAGAGCACATTCATTGCACTGCTATGCTACACAAAATTCATATTCATAGGCAAGGCATATTATGCCACACATGTTCAGAATGGTTTGAACTCACATTGGATGTCAGGCTATTTGGGTACATACTAGTACAAAAAAGCTACAGCAAATCTCAGTAACTTTCACCTGCAACAAAATGAGCTTTATTAGCTGAGTCAAAATTCTATGCAAATACATTCATATTCCTTTTAATATCAACATGAACTGAACATGCACTGAGATAAATGGTCAAAAATCATTTTACACAGAAAGAATTACTAAAGCCTTTTATGCCTCATTCTTTCTTTTCCATCGTTAAACATTTTCTAGTCTTAATATTTACATGGGTATGAAATGTGTGTATGTATAAAATGCTTGATTCAGATATACCATTTCCGAGAAGTGTTTGCTTTTTGAATAGACATTTGCCTTTTTGCTGTTGCCCCAAATAAAACAATAATGGTTCCAAAACACAATTATATTGATTCAGCTCTTGTGCTGATGTGGACCACAGACATTTAATTTTAAGTTAGTGCATCCTTACCAAAATGCAGCAGCCCGCAGTATCATAAGGAATATGATCTGATCACAGGGAACTTGAGAAGAAAGGCAGTGTGAATCATAGCTCTCAGGAAACACTATGGCAGTTTTCAAAATGAGAGACTTATGTGTATTCAGAGACAATAATTGATTTTTTCATGCAAATTTTTTACCTCTTTAGTGCTTACTTTATGATTCACTGTTTGCCATTTGGTCTTTGAGCTCCCCAGTATTATTTCTGCTCTTTACCAATGTTTAAAAGTTATAGGCATAAAAATATAGGCTATAATTAATACCAAATATTTAATTTTTAAAAAATCAAACACCCATTAACAGAAGTACTTGCATTTGTACACTAAACCAATCAATGAATATGCTGATGGTGGGGTAGGATAATTCCTTGACTGATTCTGCAGAAAGAATTTGGCTGATGATAAATAATTCGCAACATGTCGATTGGGGAGCTGGTCCTTTGCTCATCATTTCCATCCCCGCTATTCCTGATGATTACAGAGCACCGCTCCCCTCACAGGAAGCCGCCCCTCATGCTGCTTGCCCACAAGCAACAAGCGCCAATCTGAGCAGCGAGCTCCCACCGCGCTAAAGGGACCTGCACAATGTTAAATGACTTCTAGCTGAGTAAGGATTATATAACGCTGAACCTAATTTTTTGGCCTTTTTTTTTTTTTTTTTTTTTTTTTTTTCCTTGCTCCTGTAAGAAAACCCTCACCGATGGGGACAAGCAGTCCCGTTCCTCGCCTCTCACCCCCGACGCCCCGCCAGGCACCAGCCACTGTTTGCCCACACATACACACAGACAACCCTCCCTGGGGGGCCACTCTGCTAGCCCTTGCGCAAAGAGACATATAGAACATATACTCATCAGGAGGACGCAGTTATTTACGGTTGGCAGTTGGTATAAGGCTGGTAACGTGTCAGTTAAGACACGCAGAGCAGGCGGGGAGCGGCCCTCCCCGGTCTGCGCCAGAAGCCTGCGCGCCCGCCGGGCAGCGGTGGGCCAGGCGGGAAGGGCTGAAGTGCCACCTCCTCCCGAGGCCCGATTCCTCCTCCGCCACCCACACCTGCCCACATCCCGGTGTCTCCCTCCCAACTGCCCAAGCTACTGCCAACCCCATCCTCGGCCATCCCGCCGCACCTGCAAGGCTACCTTCCCGCTGGCTCGGCTCAGCTCCTGCAGGGCTGCCACCCCCCCAGCTCCGCCATGGCCGTGCGGGGCTGGGCCTCGGCCCCACAGAACCACCGGCAGCTGAGCCCCGGGGCAGCAGGGCACACACACCGCGACACAAGCAAGGGATTACGTGCCAAAAACCATAACACACCAACAACATACCTTTTTCCGTCCCTATTTACTACTGTTTTGATCCTTAAATGGTGACAGCAATGTGTTCGCCCTCCCTCCCCTGAACACATGCACTCTTCTTTCATACGCAGAGGGAATTAGTTGAAGATTAGTTGAAGGGCTTTTTTTTTTTTTTTTCCCCACTCGCATGACATAGACTTATCCAGCAAATGTCAGGCAATTAGGTCTTCAAGTAGTACCATATTAAAGTACTAGACTTGTGTGGTGACTATAATAAATTCCTTCCAGTCTTCTGCTGAGTGCATACAGGAAAAAAAAAAATTCTGTATTCCAGTCATAGTGAATGTGTATTAATTTCCATTTAAAAGCAAACAGCTAAGATCCCTTTCAACTGATCCGAGGCAAACTCTGACTGGATATGTTCATATAGCCTCATCGGAAAACATTTGAATGGATATTCAGATTAAAAGCCACATGATGAAAGATGAACATCCACAGCTGAGTTTCCAGGAATATTCCAAGAGAGGTCCATTCTCCAGCCCTTGAAAAGGAGGATTTCACTGAATGCCATTGTCTAGGCAAGGGCTTCATCTACAGTTTAACACAAACATATTTATGAACATCATGGTGTCTCATAAAATAAAGTTCTCAACACCCTATATTGTAACTGCAATAAAAATAACAATGCATGAGAATGCGTGCACACAAACAGTGCGTGTGACTGATTGAGACCATTAGGATGCTTTTACATTGCATGTAACTAAAGGAGGATTTTGCCATTTTCCCTGGTTTTGTTCGGCACTAGGCTCTCTTTTATTCCTAAGAGACTGGTTTTAGCTTTCTCAGCATAAGAGTATTTGAGGATGTCAGAAACATACAAATAAATGTGCTGATAAATTCACCATAAACACCTTTTCTTCTGGGCTTTTCACACAGTAGTGAATTTGAGCAGATTGCTAGTCTGCCCAGATTAGAAGAAGACAGCGTAAAAGTCATTTATGTTTTACAATACTTATCTTTTTACTGATTTCGTAATCAATAACGTTATGAAGTTGCTAGATATTGATCCCCAAAGACACTGCACTGCACTGCTGATTAAAAAAAGTCTAAAGGGAAAGACAGTATTTACTACCAACAAGGCCAGGATATAAATGAGTAACATTTTTATTTGTGATGTTTAATAAATCTTATTTCTTAGTTTATTGTCCTAAATTATCTTAATTCAGTCCACCCCAAATATTCTTTATGAAAAATAGTGTTCTCTTTTTAAAACTGCAAGCTTATTGATAGTTTCCTTATTTAGGATCACACTGATGCCAGATTTGAAGTTCTTGCTTCCAAGCTCTACAGTTGTTAAAAAAATTGACTTCTGGTTTCCCCTCTCTCCCAGTCAGGCTTGAGACATTTTTTCCTGAATCATCTTCTCTGGAATCAGAGAATGATGAACTATCATAAAAAAAAAAAAAAATTAATGCTGAGAGAGACACTCAGCATGGAAATTTTCAGTCTGAACACTCGAGGCTTGGCAGTGTCACAAGCATTTGAAATCAGAGAAGAAATTAAGCATTTCCTTGATACAGAGACATGACTTACCTTTTAAACAAAGTCGTGCATCTTTTAAACGCTAGCTCCTTTCAGCCCTGGTCATTTTTCACTATGATAGCCAGGAAAACAAACCTTTCTTCTTGTGATATTTCAGAAAATAGAAGAAGGAGCTACTTGCATCAAGACCAAGTATAAGGAAATTTACTGCAAAAATATCTGGTGGTCCATGTTAAAAATGCATAATAGTCTCACCACAGCTGAAAAGAAATTTTGCAGTCTTCGCATATAATGCCTCTTGCAGACAGTGGTCTTGTTCAAGTCAAACTGTATACTAATGTGGAAGAGAAATGATTCAAGGTCCATACAGTCTGTTCCTACTCACCTCTTTCCAGTCACCTTTGAACTCACTTGCTAATATCAAACACATTTAAAAGAATGGCAGAAAATTAAGAGATTATTATTTCCCATGGGAATTTGCAGCTGGGTAGTGAGTAGACATGCAGATTAGGAGAAACTCAGCCCTTATACAATCGTTTTGACAACTGTAAACCAGTTCATTAGGAAGTGTACAGCACACCAGCCAGTCAGTCACCTTGTATGCAGGGATGTCAAGGCCTGTCTTATCTCTTGTGCAACAAAGGAGGAGGCGGCTAGGTTATTCTTTGGGAAGGTTTGAACACGGGAGACAGGATGCCAAGCTCCATTTGTTTTGCTTCTCAGAAAACAACCTAACTGTACGCCACATCAAGCAGAAAGATGAACATCACAGAAGCCATTTTCAGTGCATTTTTATCACTTTGTATTTATACCTGTGTCTCATTCACATCAACAAGATATTGTATCACACTACTTAAAGTCTCTGTGAATCCATCAGAGCTACCTCCTCTTCCCTCCCTTACACACTTTATTAAAAGGCAGTTTATCTGAGTCTTAGTAACTTGATGTAACTCGATAACTCCCTACAGTCTTGGGAGATGGCTTTCCAGAGCTACCCCTTATTTGAAGTAAGCACGTTTGTATGGTACTTGAAGTCATAAGAAAATCAGGTTTCTGTTTACAGAAGTTGCCATAAATAATGCTGAATTCACCTGCCATTCTATGTTGCAGAATATGGATTAAAAAGAGCACAAAGACTTGGGGGGGGGGGGGGGGGGCATTACTGCAGGATTTATGGGGAGAACAGAATTGTGCAGGAACAAAGCAGCAGGATGGGAGATTCAGAAAGCTGCTGTAAGCACAAAATCATTTAGTGTTGTGTTCTGCAGAGTCCGCAGCAACATCAACGACTGAACAATTCAAACAGACAGAAGGGCCTCTGGACAGCTGTCAAAAGAAGTTCACACAACAATACAGCATCACAATCTATATGATTTGTTAAGTCAGTACATGATCAGTCTGTAACACATTCTTGGATGTCCAAGCAGCCCTTACTGGCCTGTTTTTCCCAGGTGTATCGAAGCATTTCTTGGCTGAGATGTACGTTCTGTAGTCTTACACAGCCACACTCTCTGATCTTAAGGCTGTTCCATTTCACGTTAGTTCTTCATTTATTGTTTTTAAAATATCAGATTGTCATTCAGCTGGCAGGACTGCAGGGATGTCTGCTGTGTTCAGTAAAGAAAAAGCAATCAATGTGTTAAGACTACTGATACCCGTTTATTTTCTTCAGTGCAAAACATACCTCTGCAGTTGTACACATTGGAATAAGTCCCTGAAAAGATAAGAAAGCACCTTCTTTGTTTCCAAACTGAACCATCAACATTCTTCTAAAAGAGATGTCAAAAAATTCACTGCACAAATCAACAACGTTAAGAATCTGGCAAAGAAAATTTATCTGTATAATCTGCAAGACTAATATAGTAGCAGCCTTTTCAGTTTGAGCCTATGATTTCCAGTTGCATGAATTTAAAGGTTACTTGCTACAGAAATGTAACTACAGATATTGACAGAGTTATGCAAGTCATAAATTTTAAATAGCTGGCTGCTTGGAAAGAGGTATCTACTAAAAATGAGCAGAGGTCTCTTCTACAACTTCCCCTCAGAAAATTAGACCAAATATTGTTCGAGATCTTAGATCACACATAGCACAACGTATAGTTTTTTCATTAATCAGTATCCAACATTAAGGCAAAGCAATGGCTTATGCCACTGTGCCTGCAATTCCCAAGAGATATCTAAACAAGAGATAGCAATATATTTGTATTTCACATTAATCCATTGTAATGGATTTATAATATACTATAAACTATACAAACACATTCTTATAAATTTGGTTTTAAAGAAAGAGTACTGATTTAATATCATCTTTAGGGAAATAGTGAACACCCTTTCCCCTTTGACCACACTGTACTAATAACTTAGAGTGAAACATATAAAAATAATGAAGAATATACTATTATTGTAATTTCTTCCAGTTAATCATTCCATTATACTGGACATTCCTATGGCTGCCTTCAGTCACATACGAAATTAAAGTCAGGTATGTCCACTTAAGCTCACACAGAAGAAAGGAACAGCTGAGACAGTTGTAAACAAGAGTTAACCATGTCAGGACTCTACCTGTGCAGAGCTTAGCAAGAGGTGTGTAGAGCCATCACAGGCTCCAAGATACAATCTGTGAATCTTAGAAGGAATAAGACCAAATAAGAAGAGCATGGATCAGAGGGCATTTGAAGATCCTAATATACTGTTGGGCTAAATTTCTGTGGTGGCACATTGGAAGACTTCCTGAATGAGAAAGCTGTCTCTCTCTCTCTGCTCAGAGAAACAAGAACATATGCACATATTTTCATAAGCAAACAGAATTTCTTCAACAAACTTGGATTATGGGTTTCTAATCCAAGTAGGCATGGGAAGTCTAGTGCTGTCATTATGTCATTTAACAAAACAAAAATAAAAAGGAAAAGTAATTCTTGCCTAATATGTGCCCTTTTTACTTTCATTCTTGAATGAATTGCATGGCTTTTGAGTATAAACAGATGGGAAATCAAATTGTACATCAATGACTTGTTAGCTCAAGCTTCCAGCAAACAGCTTACTGCAGAAGTTTGCCGTAAACTAAGAGAATTTGGATGCTGCTTGCTTTATCCTTTATCCTTCCTGTGCTTTAAACTGACAAAAAGCTCTACCACCAAACACCAATAAAATTAGACCCCTCACCCCAAGAATATCCACGTGACTGAATACATTGTGGATTTGAAACAATCCTTTTCATCTTTTTAAATACTATCCTTTCAGACTGCAACAACATAGAAACATAAATGTCTGAAATGTTGTTCGTACTGTATGAAGAGATAAATGCATGCGAATGGCTTCTTACCGTGCTAACATCAGCTATAAATTGTTGGGAAAGACTTTAGGTATTCAGTTCCTCTCTTCCCCCTCACCAGCTTTATAATTTTATTGGTTTTTTAATTTGCAGCAATATAAAGAAGGAAAAATTATGCCCTTGTATCTGTAAAACCCTACTGGTGTTAGCTGATATGGAAGATACAGAATTCAACATAAAGGCAATACTAGTGGGATTTTGGAGAAGGTGAAATAGAGATAACGATGATGAAGAAAGTTTGGGAGTTCTTCCTCTTAAATTGTGAAATACATGAAGAAAAAGACTTACATATCTAATAGTTTTAGTAAAGAGAATGAATTACACCACACTCTAGACATCGATCCTAATACAGTCATGACTGTAAGATAAGCAAGAAATGTAAACTTTTTCTTTCATTTTAAACAATAAAACAACAAATTTTGAAACCTCCTAATTTTTGAAAAATGGCTTCTATAAGCAGCTCTGTTTCAGACACCTACAGCCGTGCTCTGAAACTCTTAACAATTGCAAAATGCTAAAATACGAAATCACAACTTTTCAGAAAGTTTGGAATCCTATTGAAAGACCTGGAACTGCAATCTTTCCTTAGTACCATGTACTTTCGAATGTTCCTACTAGTCTGAATCTCAAGCACCACTTTCCTTCTTTTCATAAGAGCTTCTTCTTTGGGGCTTCTTTATTTAATCCAATCAAACTGACTTACACATCTATTGTAGTATCCTTTTCCTGACATCTCCACTGATAACACATCACTCACAGCCTCGCCTGACTTTAAAACTTCAGTGCTAAAACCAACCAACCAATCAAACAAACAAACAAAAACCCACTACCCAGCCTCTAGCTGTTTATGATAGGAAAAAATTAGCCAAGGATTGGTCAATGCTTAATTCTCCTCCAGTGTGCAGCAAGTCAGATAATGTAGCAATAGACTGCAACAGCTAAAGTTTCAGGAACCTACTTCCCTCTTTAACGAGCTGATACAATACAGCTCAGACAATATGATCCTCAGCTGTGTGATGTATTATCACCTTCAGCCTTTGCAAATCCGAATGTGCCTGAGTGTGTGATATTTCCCTTGCTGAGTGTGAGCTCTAGGGAGTTTTCAATAACTCCTCTACCTATTTTTGTTCACGTTCTTCATCTAGCAGCAGTGTAGTACAGCACATTTATGTCTAACAGGTTAGTACTATACAGCAGCACCTACATATATTGATTCCCCAACATACCCAAATTAATCACCCCTAAGTATGTGCAAATATTCTGTAATACTAAATTACTTATATAAAGAAAACCTCATCCTGTTATAAAGACTACTTAAAACTGGCTTATAACATAATTGTACCTTGTCCTCTTTTTACTTTAGTGCTCACTGGGCTCACACTTTACAGCTAGCACGTAAAAGGTACTTTTCTAGTATATTACAATGGAAGAGAAGCTGTTAAATAAAACTGAAAAAAAGAAAAAACCCTCTTTTTGAATGTGTATGTTCATTTTATTATACTTCGCCTACATACTATCAAGTAAATAGAAGACATTAGCAAGAGCAGTACAGATTTTATTGAAGAAGCAGCCTGTAGTGCTTTAGATTTATAGCAATGGTTGAAAACATCAAATGACCTTGCACTTGACAAGAAAAAAAACACCAAAGAAATATCAAGCATGCTTTTCTGTGAATTGGTGAAAGTAATCTCATACTTATCTCTTGTGCATCTTTTGTGAAATAGCTCTTGGCCAATCAAAAGAATGGTAAAATTTCATGAATTCAAAAACTTCCTAAAAGAAACAAGCAATAATAAACCCTTTTCAAAGACTTACTATATAGCATTGAGCAAAAGTTTTATTCATATTCAGCTTGAAGTATTTTTAAATTTATTTTAAACATCAGT
Source organism: Pelecanus crispus (assembly GCF_030463565.1). Classification (NCBI taxonomy): domain Eukaryota; kingdom Metazoa; phylum Chordata; class Aves; order Pelecaniformes; family Pelecanidae; genus Pelecanus; species Pelecanus crispus. Next base: position 98,088,447 of record NC_134644.1, on the reverse strand, counting down.
TAAATGCAGATGGCCTTAGAAATCAATCAGCTAAATTAATACTTATTTTGAGTGAGATGCAGACATGTCCAAACAGGGATTTGGAAACAGTATGCCATGAGCTGCCTTTGGACACATATTTATTCGAACTGGAGATATACTATTTCCTTCCTCACCTCTAACCTCACCCATCCCCACTTGCACAGAAGAAATAAATTTCCTTTGGCTATCTGAGTAAGATAAATATTTGAACAGTGGTGTTTTCAGAAGAGTGAAGACAAGGATGTTATAGAACGACTGTGGAGAACGATGAGGGTTGATAGGGCACGGGATAGAGTACAGAGCTGCATGTAAAACATGGTGAAAAATAATAATAGAAATAATAAGTTTTCTTAAATATCCAGGTAATCTGCCAATATTGTTGTTATTAAAAGAATTTTTTCTTGAAACAGCTAAAAAGACTTCAGTTCCAATGAGCCTTAGCATACCATCTGCCAATCTTGATATTTCAAAATCTTCCTCACATATTTTTTATAATTGACAAAATAGGACTTTACAAACCAAAAGAGAGCCAGAAAAAATAATTTATGACCTAACCATACCTTTGCAATCTACTTGCAATCACAGTCCATGCCCCACATCTTTCTTCTCCCTTCCTAATGGTGTGTGCAGCCCTATTCCAAACCACAAATACTTCTGTAAATCAAATTTCAGTAGGCATATTGCTTATTTTCCCTACCTAATCCCACATGACAGGAATCAAAGAGTTGCAAGGATTAGAAGTTAGAGAACCACACAGATATGTACAAAATCAGACTTTAGGATAGTGTTTTTTGCATCTTATTGCTTTGGAAATACTCTTTTTTTTTTCTCATACTGATGGTAAAAGGTAAAGGCAATGTTCAAAACATTAAACTCACTAAACCACCTAACACCTTTGTTCTGATCACATTTTTGTGTGCTGTCAATGACAACTGACAGGCACACAGAGTCACTGGAGAAATAATTATGCATTTTACGACTATACAGTACTAGCAAGTTAGAACTGTCAACTAAACCTCCCTAAGTTATATTTCACAGTAACAGGGTAACCCAAAGTGCTCTACAGTGTTTATGGGTTACCTCTTACTGTGTTGGTCTGTTCTCAGCCTACTGAGCATGTTCACAGTCTGCTGAAACAATGAAAAAGGAAAAGATAGTGCCCTTTTTTTCAATAACTTATTTGGAAGCAAAATTCTGTCCCCTTTTAAAATACAGACAAAATACTGGCAGATTTGTCTCTGTGTAATATAAGTCCTCTAAAAAAAAAAGTATGCTAAAACACAAAATGCTAACTTGTGCATAATATGTCAGGTTTCAAGCAGAACAGGATTAAAAAACAAACAAGCCAATAGAAAATTAAAATTTACAATGATGTTTGCTGGAACAATCAGAAAAGTACAATTAGAAGTCATGAGCAACCTACTTAGCATAATATTTCATTCTATTACAACTTGGGTGCAAATCTGTGTTTGAACAAAAAAACAAACATAAAGATACCATCAGATGAGAATCTCCCTCCCACATTTATAATAATGTACATTCAGTTCAAATTCACAGATGCAGATGACTGCAAGATATTTAAAAGAGTGGAGAAAAGGAATAGCAAATCACATACTCTGGCCCCAAAAATATCAGTCTGTTACCTACAGTGAATTCATGAAGACTTGTACCCCAACTTGCATTAAACGCATCAAATGTACCAGCTGCTGACTCCTTCCTGTGTCTTTTATTCTTTAAAGATACAAGTGAGCTATGTTATGTCCTTATACTTTGCCCTATCGTCCCCAATTGCATGTTTTCTAGATTGGGTCACCAAGAATTTTTAAATAAAAATTAAACCTGTCATTCTTGAAAGGAAAAGGTTCATCAGTTTTTAATCAACTCTGCTCAAAATAATCAAAAGCAAAATGTACCTCAGCTCTGAAAAATTTTGATGTTTTCCTGTAGGAAATTATTGATTTGCCATTCTGAAGTGACTTGCCAAACAAAGAACATTTATTTATTTGAGCTTGATTGCTAAGAAAACGATGCCAGTGTGATTACACTAAAGCTCTGCTGCCTCTCAGCATTCATGAAAATCCTTGAACAACTTTTGAGACAGTTGATGACTACAAACAGATTTGACAAAAGAAAGAAGGATACCCAACGGCTAACAAGATCTTGCAACTTTATGAAACAAGCCACTGCTAAAGTGGGGGAACCCTACACAACTCCTGACTACAGAAAAACATTATTTGCAGCTCCCATCTTCTTAGACTGCAAAGTCCAACGAGGTCTTATGCAGCATTAGCTCACTTATTCTTATGTCCCAGGGTGTGACTTACTTTTTAAGTTTTTAAAATGTGAAAAAAGGGCGTGTTTGATTTTTTCTTTCTTTTAGTTTAGCATATAGAAATTAATATCCTGTCTTACTGAGAACCATTTAAAGTTTCATTTTACTGTGAATTTCAGTGTTTTGTTCTGTTTAGAAACAGAAGAATAATATGAAATACCAGAATTTTCTTTAAATAAGTGAGGAGAAAATCCAGGCCACGTTCTGGTCTAATTTAGAGTTGCAGAAAAGCTGACAAGAGGAAATTATTTCAGAGCATTATTTCAGAGCCTGTTGATATAGGCAGTCACAGCTGGTGGGAAGCCCATTCTTGCATTCATACCAGCTCATCCGACCCAAGTTGGCTCAAAGAACTGAGGGAATACAGAGGTAACATAAAGCCAGATATAACTTGAGACCTCCTCCACCAAGTGGTGGCTGCAATATGTTTGTGATGAATGAGACAGCCGCAGCTCTGTCTGGGATCTACTCTGACATGTTTAAAAGTAGTAATAGCATGAACAGTGAAGATCAGAAATATCCAGAATCATTAATGCCTGACAAGTTGGATCACAAGTTGCTCCCACATCCTAAGGTGCTATAACAACTATGTCAATCAAAGAGTGAATATTTAATACACCAGATAAGAACTGATGTTTCAGACATTTGTTTTAATTTGAAAGCAAGCTCTCAGTGTTCAAAACTGTCAAGACATTGTGTTAAGAAAAATTCTATTTCCAAACTTTTGCAATGCTAGAAAAAAATTACAAAAAGAAATCACACTCTGATTGATACTGTCCTTTAGAAGTAAATGATAGATGACATTCTACTAAAGGGAATCACAGGAATGCAAGATAGATCCTAGAAAGGTACTAAAATGAAAAATTAAATTATTCAGAATATTTGGCCACATTCCTTACCTACTTATAGACCTTATACTTCCTAAGAGTCAAATGCTGTTGATTTTTTTTAAAACAATAGCAACCACTTTACATACAAATTACATAAACTGGCAATTATTTTCTATTCAGGGATATGACTCTCTCAGCTAAGCTTTTTGGTCTATGCTGTAGACAGTATGTAGCGAATGGAACTTTTTCCCAAGTAGTAAGACAGATTTACCATAGATTTTACATAGATTAAAATCCTCTAACTGCTAACTGGTTTAGATTTAAATTCTGTTTATCAGTTGTTTATGTCTCCAAGTGGACAGCACATGTTCAGGACTCAGAAGGGATACCTGCAAGGGAAGAAAAGATTAGGAGTGCCAGAAAAATACCTGTGGGTTAGGTAGCTGAATGGTGAGGAAACTTCATAAAAGCACAGAGTCTGTTAGCAACACTTCTTGTGTGTTGTCTTTGTTGTTAAAGCTTCAGTGTGTGAGGCAACTAAAGAGAAAACTGTAGTTAAGCACCAACAAGAAGCATCAACACACTCATTGAAATTCATCCAACCTCCAAGCTAACATGAAATATTGCACAGTCTCGATATTATACTTGTCATTATAGAGCAGTTGTGTTGTCATAATTGTGACAGTCTAAGGAAACAGAGCAAAGTGAAGCCTAGAGGAAGAAGAAATCCTATCACCAACTGGTATGATTGGAAAAAAAAGACAAGCTCTTAGACACACAAGTTTATTTTTGGATCCCTTGCCTGAAGATGAAAATGTATCACGACAACTACTGGCAAGTGCAAGAATGCAAACACAGAACAATTAATTAACATCAAGACTTGTGCTCTTGATCTGAGAATATTACCTTTGTCCTGATTACATACAGACCTTTAAAGGATTAGCAAAATACTAATGTTCCTGTGATCTCTAGTATGAGACAACAAAAATGTTAGGAAGGGCTTAGGAAGTAATCTTGAAGAAAGAGTTCACACATAGTCAAAACAACATTATTAGCTCAATGTCTCCACTTTCAAATCACAGAATCATTAAGGCTGGAATGGACCTCTAGAAATCTTCCAGCCCAAACACCCTGATCAAGTAGGGTAAGCTAAAGCAGGTTGCCCAGAACTGTGTCCAGTCAGGTTTTCAATATCTCCGTGTATGCAGAAGCCACAAACTCTCTAGGCAACCTGTTACAGCATTTGGCCACCTCACAGTAAAAAAAAACAAAGTGTGGTTTTGTTCCACCTTGTTCATATGGATTTTAATGGGTTTCAGTTCATGTCTATTGCCTCTTGTCCTATCATTGGGCACCACTGAGGAGAACCTGGTTCCCTTTTCATTTCTTCCCATCAGGTATTTATACATATTAATCACATCCCCCATCCAAGCCTTCTCTTCTCCTGACTAAACAGTCCCACCTCTCTCAGCCTCTCCAGAAACATGCCCCAGTCCCTGAGTCATCTTTGTGGCCCTGCACTGGAGTTGCTCCAGTCAGACCATATGGTTTTTGTGCTGAAGAGACAAGAACCAGACCCAGCGCTCCAGGGGTGGCCTCCCCACGGCTGAGCAGAGAGGAAGGTTCCCCTCTCTGGCAACACTCCTCCTCATGCAGCCAAGGATGCTGTAATCGTTCTTCATAGTTCACTACAGTTCAGTTCTTTTCTGATGCCTGTTCAAGAATCTAGAGTGGAAAATAAAGCTGTTCCTTCAAGAAAAATAAAATCACACTCTTCCTATGTTCTGACACAGTGACCATTTATTTACTAGCATACACTTTGTGCACCACATACTGAAGGTTAGGTGCTATAAAACTGAGCACGGAGGTCCCATGGTTTTTTTGAAATGTGACAACTTCACTTTGTTCCAGCAGCAAATATATCATATCCAGAGAGAAGCAGCCATACTACATCCAGACAGCCACAGCCACCATGGAGTTCCTTACAAAGGAAGAATAACTAAAATTACAGACCAGCAAATACATCTATATTATCTAATGAGATTTGGGTGGGGGGTTTTTTGCAGGCAGGGGTGTGCAATCATGTCTATACTTCAGGGCTGTTAATGAATATTACTGATACAACTTAATGATCTGAATGAATAATTTTAGGCCAATTATTACAGAAACATTTTGTATCACCAAAATGGTTGTAGGTATATTTTCGGCACCAAGCTCCATCCCACTGCAATGTTAACACGAGAAATTCTTCTTCACAGATCTGGCGCGTGGTGCATGTATATATATGTGAGGGATAAAGCTGTGTGAGGAACAGGAAAGGCTGGATTGATTGGCCTGCTGGAAATTCTGCTTTCATTTATAAGGCTTCTCATGAAGGTAAATTGTGAGTGATCCCATAATGCCAAATGGAAAAGCTCAGACCTGCTCACCTGAATGAAAATTAAAACCTCCTTTTTTTTTTTCCACACACTAGATGCCATTAGTAAAGTATTTGCTTCAGTGCTGTCCTTCCCATCATAAATACATCAGAGCAGCAGAAGAGTAAGATTTTCATTAGAGTAATTTTTTTTTTACTCACAGCTAAAGTAAGAATAACTTCTGTAAGGCCTTGAAATTGTTTCATAAGGATTTGACCTACATAAGGGAAGGCAGACACCAATCAACTTTTTTTTTTTTTTTTAGTTTAATCTTACCTATAATTATTTGAGGTAGTTTTGTTGTTTGTTTGCTTTTCACTTTAAGGGACAAGATACTTTTAGAATAGTTCATACATTCATGACTGGAGAGAGATTTCTGTGGAAATTTCAGGTGACAGATCGCACAGCAAATAAACAGTTACAGAATTGCTAACTATAATGGAGATTTCTCAAGTGAGTTGTGAGTAATGTAATGCCTGCATCAATATTCCATGTAAAATCACCAGAATTACATTATTGATTTGACTAAATTTATTGCTATTCTGATGATTCCAATCCATTGCTTTTGAAAACAATTTTAAATTAATAGCAAAGATATATTCTAGGTAATATGCTTCTGGGAGATTACTGTGCTTCTCAGCTGGTTATATCCACTCAGCCTTCAGTGTGGGGCTGCAAACACTTCTAAATTGTGTAGCAGTCTCCCACAGAAATCATCAAGAGTCATGTCTTATTGCTTTCATAAAATCTGGTTTACACCTCTCTGAGTAATTGAATTTTGCTAGGGTTATGGGCAGGGTGCATATTTGTGTGCACCAAAATACTATGCAGCTCTTGGGGAAAAGCAGTTTTTTCTATTGTATGAAGTCTAATCAGAGATTACTTTGTAAAATTTATGCTGCACATTTTTCACTCTAAAATGTTAATTAACAAAGAGATGAGTTTGTCTAGGAGAAAGAAAAGTCCCATAGAGTTGTAACTGCTCTTCATAAAGTTACAACTGCTCTTAGAGAAGTTTGGGAAGCCTTCTTGTGTACTATGTAAATACTAAGTCTAATATATTCTACTACCAGAACAAGTATAAAAAACCTCTCCCTACTGCAAAAAAAAAAAAAAAAAAAAAAGTTCTTGCAGTTAGATCAAAATCTGACACCTGCTGAAGATCACAAATGAAGAATGAATCATGCCAAGTGTATTAGCAGCATTTTCCCTAATGTGGATAAATACTAAGACCTAAAGAAACCACCAAATTATTCACAGCTATGCACAAACATATTTGGAAGCAGAGTGAAGGACAGACAGACAGATAGATAGATAGATAGATAGATAGATAGATACCCACAGGCACAAGTGTAAGAATGAATTAACAAGCAAACAAACGGGAAAGCTTGATCACACATGATAAGGAGAACAGTTAGAGGACTGAAATTATAGTCAACCTGTGACACCCACCAATCCATACCTATCAATGAACTTTTGCTTGCTGACTTTAATGGGTTACAGAGAAAACCTCAGTTCACTAATTTTTCTTCCCAGACTGAGGGAAATAACAACACAGCACAATTTTTTCTTGATGCTTAATATTTTTGGAACCAGAGGGAGAAAACCGAATACTTCACAGAAAACTGAAACAGCACGAACAAAGTCAGTTGTATAAAACAAGCCAGCATCATATCTCCCCTTGTGAGTACACTGCATGTTTAAACTAACAGTCATTGAGTTACTTAATCGCCTCCCTCATTTTCATTAGTCCTGTTTTCCTTCTGTGTGAGTCCTGGCAGGTTATTAAAGAAAGTACCATTCAGCAAATAAATAGTGCAAAAAGCTACAATATAATTTCTTAAGTCTTAAGTGCAACGAAGGCTGTCGTGCTTAAAAATGCTTATGTTGCTACGTATATTCCAGGAAAATCTTCTAATTTCATATATCTTAACATCATTGATCTCAATTCACCTTGAACATTGCATTTCCTCACCAGTGGAGGCCAATGCTGCTTGGAAGGCTGATGCTGCTGTTTAACATTTGTTGACAGGTGACCTGTTTGGTAAATCTTGCCGCAGCACAGCTCTCAGGCACATTGCTAGCAAAGATCCAGTGAACTGTTTTATACCCCAGATGTTTTGTAACACAGGAGCAGTATTGTCAACCCAACCCTCCCTCCTCGCAGTTTCAGGATGGTGGTATTGAAGAGAGCTTTCCGAGAGCTCCCACTCCCACCAGGCATTCCAAGTCAGCTGGATATGAGCAAGCAGCACTCCTACCTGTCATAAGACCAGATCCCACTTCTCAGAGAGTAAAACAATCTCTGCAGCACCAGAATCCAATGGAAAACCTAAGGACATGAGTTTGCTTACTAGCGTTTTATTAGACACAATAATGAAACATTTCACATTGCCCTCAAAACCTATTACACCAAGGTGAGTAGACTGTACAACTTATTTGCAGACTGCTGAAGAAATGCAGTCATCTACTTTGATCACAATGCTTGAATAAAAGCAAAGTTTCTATGTTATGGGAATTTTCAAACTTTCCACTTTGTTCCAATAAAGAGATTTCCTAAAGAATTTGGAAATATTTAAAGAAATATTTCCACATATTTTTTTCTTCTATTGCAGCTCAGCACAGCAGCTATATGTCCTGGTTTCAGCTGGGATAGAGTTAATTTTCTTCCTAGTAGCAGGCATGGTGCTGTGTTTTGGATTTAGTAGGAGAAGAATGTTGATAACATGCTGATGATTTAGTTGTTGCTAAGTACTGCTTATGCTAGTCAAGGACTTTTCAGCTTCCCATGCTCTGCCAGGTGCACAAGAAGCTGGGAGGGGGCACAGCCAGAATAGTTGATCCAAACTGACCAAAGGGCTATTCCATACCATATGATGTCATGCTCAGTATATAAACTGGGGGGGGTTGGCCGGGGAGCAGCGATCGCTGCTCGGGAACTGTCTGGGTATCGGTCGGCGGGTGGTGAGCAATTGCATTGTGCATCACTTGCTTTGTAAATTATTATTATTACTATTATATTGTTACTATCATCATTACTATTTTACTTTATTTCAATTCTTAAACTGTTCTTGTCTCAACCCAGGAGTGTTTCTCACTCTTACTCCTCCAATTCTCTCCCCCATCCCACCGGGACAGGTGGAGTGAGCGAGCGGCTGCGTGGTGCTGAGTTGCTGGCTGGGGCTAAACCACAAGACTATACTAGGTAAGATTCCTGTTCACAGGGAAATAAAAAAATAAATTCTGATTCTTAAAAGGGGAAAAAAAAATCTTGTAAAGGTAAAACTTACGATAATATCCTGTGCTTCCCATCAGGAAACAAACCAGAATGGCAGATTTTATTACTGAACAGAACTGAAATGTTTTATTTATTTACCATAAGCTTGACTATCATTTGTGAAGCTGGAAAAAGCTTTGAAATGGAAATGATCCAACTTTTTCTCGAAGTAAGCATGTCAGAAGCATCAAGAAACATTTAAGAATATTCATGCAAAAAGCTATAAGGAAACAAAATATTCAATATGAATAAGTTTGTAGAAGCAGAATGCATCAAATGGACACTGTCTTGAGTCTAGGACAGCAGAGAGGAACTGCAGAGTACATTATGCCTGTGCAGAGCCCAGGTATGCATAGCAAAGTCAAATAAAAAGTCTACAAGCTCAGCTAACCGCACGATGAGTATCCATTTGGAGAAGCACTTGAAGAAAAACTAGCTACCCATTTCTGCAGCTGAATATATTGAGACATTGGCTCTTAAATTCAGTTTGCTTTCTAACAGTTGCATCTATCGTGATGCCCTAAGGAAATATAAAACAATATTTTAGTTGCTCTGATCTCATGCAGAGGAATCCTGGAAAGCAGCCTCAGGCAGTGACAAAAAATTTATCCTTCACAATAACCTGATCAGTAAGACATATCCAAGGAAAGAGAGCAAACTAGTTCTTATAAATTCCACTTTTTTACAGCCCTTGCATAATAGCACTAGTTTCAAAATATGTCAGCCACAGTAATGCCTGTCCTTCCACAAGATACCTGAAATTTTTAGGTGTGTTGTAAAATGAGCAAGTAAAGCAGTCAAAAATGTTACAAAACATCCACAATTCCAGCTGTTGCATGAAAAATTCAGTTCTAACAATATGGTGGTAACATTCCATACCTCTGCATATTCCCAAATAGAAGGAAATTTTAATTTGTATAGTTAGATTCCCATCCTCTTTTCAAGGCAATTAACATTACAGAAGTGAAAATGCAGCAGTAGTCTTTGTTATTCATGCAGCAGGGCTGGTTAAAATCTCAGTTTGTTTTACTCCCTGCATAGTCTTCAATCCATCTCTTTATTTTTCTATAAATTGTATTTCAATTTCTAAGGATAAAGATTAAGCCCCATGGATCCCTGTTTTCTCCTCTGAAGTCTGTATTTGAAATTCAGCCATAAAAAAATCTCACAACTGCTGAAAGTGTGATCACATCTATTAATTCTACTGCTGAGTGTTGCCATTCTTTGGTGACATGGTTCGTTACGATTTGAGGGTCATGTTCTGCTTGTATTTACACTGGAGCATATCTGGAACAACTTGGAGCTGCAGAATAAATATGATGTAAATGTCAAAGGAAGTTTTCTATTAGAATTGGTTTTAGAATAAATCCGTAAAGATAATAGGGACTAAAACATGATGCTGAGTTGGAGAACAATTTCATTGCTTTGGGCTGAAACCGGAGAAGTCTAACCAGATATATAGTGCACCCATATGCTGAGCTGCGTTAGGTCCTATTTGTTATTTGATTAGAGCTCCAGAGCCAGATGATGATCTCTGCCCCAGCCAGTGCCAATCCTGCCTCTGAAGAGACATACACCTTCCCACCATTTGGGCCAGGGAGAAGGAGAGGAACACCTCCCATCCTGCCCAAAACTATGCAAGAGGGTTCCAGTTCGAGATTACTTATCCTCACCAGACAACTACATAGTTAAACCCCTCTCCTTGTGTCCCTGCTTAACTTTTAAAGTTGCCTCAGCACCAATTTTTCTCTCTGACAGTGCCAGTGCCTCATTTTTCTCTTAAAACTGTGGTGTGTATTTCTGCTTTCACAGAGCTCAGCTGTGGATCATTTCAGACTTAGACTGAACAGAATAGGCTTACATGATGAAGTCGCTCTCAGGCATCCAAGGATGCAGTCTCTTTGTAGAAGATAAGGCACTCACCCAGCAAAACCCATGTTTCCAGCAAAAGAGGGTGTTACTACTAACATTTCCTCTCTCGTGGGCTTGCCAGAGCCCTCTGTCTCAATCAGTATCTATTCCTGTCCTCTCTAGGTACATCTGGGACACTGCTGCCTCAGGATGCTCACTATATACAAACATACTGCATAAATACATGCTGCCAGAGTGGCGAGGCGTAACATGCTTGTGGACAGCCCTTGGAAGAGTGCAGAGAGAACAAGTGTGGCCCTTGCAGGGAGTTTTCCTTTATCACTCTGCTTTCTAACACTCAAACAATCATAGTTCGGCCCTTGTAAGGTGGACATCTCACACTCTTGTGCTCAGGACATACTGCAGTTTCATTACCGTCTAACAAATGTGGTCTTCTGATCCCAAACATCAGCTGAACTACAGACAAAGTTTTGCTTTAAAAAAATGTATCCAGAAAGAGGTTTCACTTCCAGAACTGCTGGACTTGGAGCAAAATTTTTATTTCTGTGAAGAAGAAATTTTTCTTCAGTCATCTCCAAGCAGTTCTATGGCGAGAAACTAGGAGAGCAAGAGGAGCATAGAAACATGTGAGAAGATAAGAATATCTTGTGGAATAGTTCCAATATGCACAGAAGTTGATGCCCATTTATAATAAACACAAGTGAACCCCCCTGGACACCTATTGTTGGGCATCCATAAATCAGAAACCCAGGATGGCTTTCTGCAGTTACAGCTACTTACATTTTGTCACTATGAATTGTAAACATGATCCAGCTACAGAGCCCAATTTTCAGATAGACAGAACCCAATGTGTGCAAAAAAACTGCAATTAAAAAAAATCTTTCCACAATTTATCTTTCAAAGTACTTTCCTGAAAAGATGAGTATCTCAGTGTGGAAATAGTATGTCACTACACTTTCACTAATTAAATTTACTATTCAAGAAAAACTAATCTTTCAATTAAAAAAATTGGCAAATCAAAGGCCCTTATAAATATATTTACGTTGGAACTGCTTGTCAGTGATTCCTTTCTTTTTAGGAGCCATAATTTCTTCCCATATGAAATATTGCCTCTATTATAAAAAAGTGCATGTAGGCCATGGAGTTTATGTAGTATCATAGACATTCATCCAAGTATGTTTGCATAGATGAACTTCAACTTCCTCTCCAGAGTAGTTCAACCAAATTCCATGCTGTCACTGACAAACCCTGTAACCTTTTATAATTTCTATCCAGTATTTAAAGTCTCTGCGTATTACAGGGTTGACCTTGTCCTCATGTCACTTTTCTTTCAGTGACTAAAGAGTCATACTTTCTCTCAATGCCACTTCTCTTCTTTGTAATGCAATTTTCAGTAGATAAAACACTGGCTAAGCATAAGAGAGTCCCTAGAAAGTAGAAGCAATGGCACCTTTCCAAAGACTCAACCTCACATTATTTAACACAGTTCTAGGTACAAGTCTATTGCTCCACATCGATCCGAAGAATAGAATAGTAGCAATAGCAACAATGACATTATGAAACACTTCACAGAGCCTGTCCTGGTCTTCCTTAAAAAGGCAGACACACTACTGAACAGTTTTGACTGATCTCTGGAATTGCCCCACTTCCCTCCTTGCATCTCGGTGGCTGAAGTATCCAGAAATAAATTGTAAAAGAAAAGAAAAAGGATGGGATTGCTGATTTTGTTTTCCACATGCCCAAAATCTTAACCCTGAAGAAACTGTCTCTCCCTCCATCCTCTCCTTCCACTCAGCTAACTCAGTGTCATGACCACTAGATTTTGGAAGGCTGTCCCTTAGCATCAAAAGTGATTTCACTCAAATAAAATGGAAACTTACAGTCTGTGCATTCATTTTTGATCATCATTTTTACTGGATCCTACAGCTTTCTCCCAGAGATATTGATACACATTAGAAGTATTTCCTCTGTAGTCTTTTCATTTTATTAATATTAATATGGAAAATAATGTAAAAAAGAACTATATAATGGAGTTTCTTTTAAGTGGTTAGCAAAAGACATGCTGAGGAGGGAGGCAATAGTAGACACTCCTCAAATATTTCTGCAGTGAAATGGAGCAATTGGGATTTTTTTTTTTTTTAATAATGGGTTTTTTTGGAATATGATAGGGAAGTTCATGACAAAAGATAAAGAAAATGTTTTGAAGAATTATCAGGAACAACTGAAACATGCTTGGCTAATATCATATTTCCATCTTCTGTGATGGAAATCTGTCTTTTCTTTGCATAAATGCCTTATTCCTAGTGTAAAGGAAGCACTCTGCATAGGAAAAAGGGTATGATACTACAAGTGAGAAGAGAAAAAGTGTTTTACAGAAATTGTCAAAGATGACTTACATGTAAATGAGCATTAACACAAAATTTACATCCTTATAAACCTCTTTATGAGCTTTAACCTCATAAACACATCATAATCGAGAAGTCTGTAACCTATGGTGACAGACCATCCCTGCTACGCAATACTGTGACCTATATTTTTCATCTAGCAACAGGCCTACCCCTATCCATCCTGTTCCTCATTGATGACTCATCCAAAAATAATCTGGAGATTATTTTGAGGCAAGGAATGCAATCTCATTTCCAAGATAGCTCATTAATGCTTTTAGAGATGCACTTTAGTTACAATTCTGAAGTAAACATATTCCTGTATAAACTCTTGGCCACCTTCTTATGGCATAGTAAGAATGAACCCTAAAACATTATAGGAATCCCACTGCAGCAATCCACGGGGGTTTACATTGCTTGAACCCCACTTGAGAAGTTGCATAGACTCATAACTCCAGGATCAACTCTAATCTTAAGTCCAAAAATGATTGCCTGCTTCAGAAAATGTTAGGCCAGTTTGTGTGACATTGTAGGTAGAGCACAGAGAGCAATTCTGAAAAATGAAGATATACATCATAGTTCTCTAACTTCTAGGAATAACCTATTCTGGTCAATTTATTGACATTTTTTGAGATTTAAGACTGGAAATCTTTTCTTTTTTAATGTTTTTAGAGAAAGTAGGTCCCCTATTTTGAGACAGTATCATATTATGTGATTAAAAGTAGATGTGAGGACAAATATACACATCCCTACAAAAGGGAATACAGAAAAATCTTTATGTTTTTATTTTCCTTCTCTGAAAATCCTTCAGTATTTGACCGTCCACAATGATGTTTAACTGTTCACACTGACGTTTTTCTTGCGAGGGGGAAAAAAAAAAATTTTTTTTTTTCACTTTCCTGACAGCTTCTGCAACATAGTTTGGTTTTACTAGGCACAAGTAAATACAGGTTCAACAAAGTCCTCCACACGAAACAGTTCTGTTGCTATCAAAAATGTCAGGTTACATCCACTGCACAGTATGTGAAACACAGTAACCTTAGAAAACCCTAAAAAAAAAATATTTCTCTGCTAAGGAACTAATTCTACTCTCTGTTCCTTCTGACTACCTAAATCAAGGCAACTAGTGTCAAAAGTAAGCTTTGTAGGAAGAAATGGAAAGTAGAACCGGAAAACTGAAGTGGAAAACATTCAAAGAGGAATAAGAGAGGCCCTCAAAACAGTATGGAAAATGAGCAGGAACATTGCAAGGAACAGGAAAGAAGCCAAGCAAACTGATCAGAACAAAAATTTGCACAGAAGAGCAGCCTGAAAAAAAATTAAATAGGAGGAAAATGTCATATTTCACCAAGAGGAAAAATCAATTTTTTATTCCTCTGATATACCAGCATTAAGGAAAAAAATGTTGTAGCTTTAAAAGTTGGAGCAGAGATTTTTATTAAGACGAGGTAGGAAGGAAGGTAATTGAATAGAAAGCCCAAAGAGCGAGAAATCTTTGACAAGACTGAGACTTCAAAGTGAAAACTATTGGAAACATGCAGACAGAACTGTAAGACACCCAGGCTTCAAATATAACACCTGCACAACTTCATCCACAAATACAGAGCAGAGCTAGGGAAGATATGCATCTACAGTAGGACAGCAATTCCAAAAGCTTTCTGCACCCAGTGGTCCTTACTAGACTTCTCTGCTTGGTCTCCGTGTGACTAATGAGAAAAAGCTCTCATGATATCATAGAATTCACAGCAAAGTTAATAATCCTCATTTAGGACAATCATTTTCCATGTGATTTATCAATATTTATGGCAACTCATGGCCATGAGTTGGCCAGGCTCCACTTTTAAACAAGGAAAGAGAAAACAAAAAGTTGTTTTTATCTGAGGAGACAAAGAATATGAAAAAGCTGGTGTATTCAGTATTAGTTTTCTGTCAAACTGGCAGGAGAACAAGCTACAGTTCTCCATCTGGGAGAGGACTTCCATTTACTGGATAAAAAAGAAAGCAATTTTGAAAAGCTGTGGATTTCTCTGTTGAATGCTTCTGGTTCACAGGAGGAGAGAAATGGTTTGTAAAGTTAAAATGGCAAAAACCACTTCTTTGTTTTATAAGAAAATAAGCAGATTAGCAAATTAGTTGTTAAAAACAAATTAGAAGGCCTTTACATACATCATTGTTCACTACTTAATACATACTTCTACTGCAAAGAGTAGAGCTGCAGTTGAACTTCCTTAGTGCTACCAGTTTGCTGGGTTTGATGTTAACCTATTAAGGAATAGGTTTCCTTTATCCTAGTTGGCAGGAGTTTAAATGGTATCAACCCTCTTCAGCAAAGACATAATGGGGGAATGGAGCAGTAGCATATTAAAAAAAAATCAGTTTACTTGTAACTATTAAGAGTCCTTCACTGACTTCAGCCTATCACAAAAACAAAAAACCAAAACAAACAGACAAACAAAAAAGAGGCAGCACATCAGTTTTGAGTAAAAAGTAATTTGGATGAAACATATACTTTAAATTAGGATTACAGACATACCTCAGTTTAGTCAACCAAAGTATTAAGCACACGAGTCCTTTACATATTTACATTAAATATTACATTTACAATTATGTTTTGGGTTAAGTTCTTCTAAGAAGGTTTAACAGTTCAGATAATGGAAATCTTATCAGATGTTACTCTGATAAGAGTAGCCAAATTTCCAGAGCTTCAATTTTCTTTGAGTACAGCATGCAAGAGAAGTTATTGGAGGGGAAAAAATGATAAAGAAATAAAATTTGTTTTCCAAACAAACAACAGTTTGTAATTTTTCTCATGACAGTAGAAGTGGTCGTAGGTTAGAAATTCTTGCACTGGTCACTGAAAGGTTCCTTTGTAGAAACAGAAGGATAAATAATTAATTTGGCTGGTAAGGACCTCTGGAAAGGATCTCTGGAAGTCCTCTCATCCAACCCCCACTCAAGTTATCACTAATTTAGAGCAGGATGCTCAGAACCTTGTGCAATCAGGTTTTGAGTATCTCCAAGGATGGAGTTTCTATCCAAGGTGGGAGTTTCCACAACCTCTATGGGCAATCTCTTCCAGCTTTTGACCATGCTCATGGTTTAAAAAAAAAAAATTCCTACTACTTAGTTGAAGTTTCCCAAATTCCAACTTGCCTCCTGTCCTACCACAATGCACCTGAGAAGTGTCTGGCTCCATCTTCTCTACACCGACTAAGCAGTTAGAAAGCAGTAAGATTCCTCTTTAGTCTTCTTTCCTCAAGGCTCAACAAATTCCATTCCCTCAGCCTCTCTTCAGGTGTCCTCTGCCCCCTGATCATACAGTGGCCTCCTGCCAGGCTTCCTCCAGGTTGTCAGTGTTTCACTTGTACTGGTTTCCTTATTCTTTTCGTTACTCTCATTAAAAAGAAAAGAGCTTCTTGCACCAAATGTTCTATTAGCTTTACCACAGGAGTATTTCAACAATAAATTACAAAGAACTCTAGCTTT
This sequence comes from Pelecanus crispus, assembly GCF_030463565.1. Lineage (NCBI taxonomy): Eukaryota > Metazoa > Chordata > Aves > Pelecaniformes > Pelecanidae > Pelecanus > Pelecanus crispus. The sequence goes on along the minus strand of NC_134644.1, from coordinate 98,071,828 downwards.
GTTAATAACCAAATAGCTTGGCATGATAAATGAATCACTAAGGGAAGAAGAAGAGAAGGGAAGAAAATCCTCAGTTAGTGGATTTCTAATTTCAGTTTTAGTTCTACTGTTATCTGAGGCTGTAACAGAGCTGTGACATCTGTATTGGCTGAGGACTTAACCCCAAGACAGATCTAATGTGAGTCAGAAGACTACTTTTCAAAGCCAGAAAAGAATCTGGTAGCCAAGCAACCAGTTCATTTTATACCACAGAAGAGATTTGTGGCCTTTTGCAGGATGCTTCCGTCACAGCCGTGTTACATCTGCTTAAGTTCCTACTGAATATTGCATATTTTTTATAGAAACTAGACCAGCACAACAAATTGAAAAATACAGTTTTTCTTGTATCTTGTTACAGAGATTCCAGTTTGAATTGAAGCTCAAATACCGCTTGAACAGAAATTGTAAATGAACCTAACAAAAAACACAAACTATTTTTGCAGTAAAGTTGCTGCTCAAAGATTTTAGTGAAACAAATATGATTTGATGATGTTATTTTAAAATAGTCAATCAGTAACAAAAAGGAAAATGAAATTCTGACAAAGTAAAATGAAATTATAAAGCTTGTAATTTGTTTCCTTTAGAAAAAGATACAGCCATTCAGTGCCGTAGAGCATGTTACTGCCACTTCTAGATGTGCAAAATATTCTGAGTTTCTCCCTGTAAGGGGCTTAAGGCAGCGTTGTCAAGTTGTAGGCTGGGGATACAGAGTAACAGCAGAGTAACAAATACAAACCAGTAGTGCAATTAATTGGGTCAAGACAACAGTAAGTCCAGTAAATTCAGTAATATCAGGCTGAAATTAATACCTGGGCACAGAAAGACATGTAGCCATGGTTATCAGGCAGGCCGGCAGGAAGCAGGGCAGGGCTGCTTCTCTGGACCAGAGACTCAGACCAGCCAATGGGCTCAGGGAATCCCAGGTTCCCCAAGGAGACTATCCTCTCTCACGGTTGAGTCACAGAAGCACTATCTGGGCTTATTAACCAGTCATCCCATCCCACTTCTGCTCCCACACTGTGCCGCTTCTCTCCTTTGTGTGCACGGTGCTTGGACGCTACCTTAAGTGGTGCACCATCACCATATGGGGCTATAGGCATATAAAGCATGCGCTCACCAAATGGAGCTGTAAGTGTATAAGGTGTGGGGTCACAATGTGGAGAATTACTGTGTAAAGCAATACTAGCCCCACATTCCATGTAGGGAAGAAAAAGGTTTCTAAAGATGACAAATATGCAGCTGCCAAAAATTGTCTTTATTTTCAACAACTTAAAATGAATTTATGAGAACTTAGCAGTTTATCAATTTTAATTTTTAAAGCATTTTCTACTGGACATGATGGAAGATTTCTATAACATGCCTTCTTACTTTCAGTGGCCAGCTTGAAGAAGGAACTGATCAATTACCGTCTTCTGGGGAAAAATAAAAGACTTGTAACAGTCTTGAGGCAGAGCCTGAAATTTCACACTTCCATTTGAAGTTTTACATAAATTAAGAGTTTAAAACCCCTTTTTAAATGCCACTTCAGAAGACAGGCACCTGAATGTGGACACTTCTCCAAGGCTGGCCAAAGGCATTATTTCAAAGCACAGGCACAGAGAAGTCTCTCTATTCCCATCAACAGCGGTTACAGCACATGCTCAGGAACAGTGATACACATCCCTTCCCCTTGTCCCCTTGAGAGCATTCACACACAGACTTCCCACTCTAAGTGTCCCTCAAAGGAGGAAAATAGTATTCAGTTACCTTTTAAAATTGTAACTATCACTACAAGATTATGGGGTACTCACAGCAATTGCAAGCAGAACATCACTCTACACCAGAGAGGCAGATCTCCTAATTGATCCTGGGTCTGGACCTTTCTCAGCACTTCAGCAGAAGACTACTTATTTTCTCACATTTGGTCCTTTTGAGATAGAGGACAGCATATCACGTGTCTCCAAATGCCAGACTGAGAACTCTAACCAAAAGGATATTGCAGAAAAGATGAGTTGACCTAATCCCCAGATCACTTTCAGTGTATGTGAAACCATCAGCCTCGTGTTGAGGAGCCTATTCCTATTTGCACATGAAATGACTGAAGAACGCCTATGTCCTCCAGCTGGAGAAGGATCCTCATTCTTTTGGACCTTGAACTACCCATGTGAGGATTATGAGCTAGGCTGCTCAATTCTTTTTTGACCAGTGTGTTTCTGAGCAAGCACAGAGGCACAGTTATAAACACCTAGTAGACCTACAAATTGATATATCTACTTGAGCATCTCCAGCACTAACCAGCATAGAAGGCTTCAGGCCAACACAAAAGACATATGCCTTGATGTGTGATTTTCAGAGTATTTAAAATGTGTTCAGTTGATATGACAGGTGGTCAAATCATCTAAAGAAGCTCTTTAAGTATCAAAATAGTTTTGAATTCTAGATTTAAATGCATATAACTTTCAAAAAAAAAAAGGTTATTAATTCATAGGAATACAGGGCAAAGAACTAGAAAGAATCTCTAACATCTAGTCCATTGCTATTACAACAATTACTGGGGGTGGTGGAATAGTACAGACAATGGACCACAAAGTGACAAGGTTCACTTGTTTTCCCTGAATATCACCTTCTGTCAGAGACAAAATAGCAGACACAGTGAACCACTGCTGAAAAAACTTGCAAAATGTGAAGTGACTCATTTAATTTTCTTGTTCTTAGTTCTCCTGAAAAGCTATCCAGAAAGTCCCATCAACATTTCTGTGACATTTAAGTAGTTCTTTACCTTAGGTACTATCCCCTTTCCATTATTTGGCAACCATAATTTTGTACCTACATTTCAGCAACTTAAAGCCAACATTTTCCTTTCATAACAGAAGATCTCTATTCCACAGATCATGCCAAAAGTCCTTTCCAGCTCCAGTTGAGCAATGTGTGACAGAAACACACACAAAATTCCCAATGAAGTCCCACCAGGTTCTTTACTACAGCCTTAAGAGTTCCCAGCCTTCACTAGAAACTCCTCACCTGATACATACTAAAACTACACTTACCTTTTTCTTTACCATACCATTTTGGTTTCTTATTCATTCTATCATTGCTTCATACTTCTTAAGGTTTTTTCCTCCCACAGACATTTCTGTCCTTAAAGACTAATAACAGGAACAACACAACCTTGGGACTTTGTGCTAGTGACTATCATTATATTTCTATTACTGTCTCCTCTAGGTGACCCTATTCTGCTATATGATATTCTGATCCTCCTCTCTACTGAGGAGCACTCAGAGCTTTGTGTTATAAATAATGCTCTCTTACTTTGTGCTCCAAGGTCCTTAATGAAATTAAATATTAAATTAAAACTCTCTTCACATTCATCTCTTCCTTTTCAAATAATTGCCAAGATGCTTTTGAAGATTTCATCCAAGGATGTAAACAAGTATTGATTTGGCACACATTAATTTTAAGAAGAACTACAAAAGATTGCGGTGTTTTAGAGTAGCACCATAAATGCTGTAGCAAAAATTACATCACTGGAAAGGCAATTTTAAAAGAAGTAATTAAATTCCTTATCCACTCTATCACTATCACAGCCACTTTTAAATATAGGAATTAGGGGGTTAAGGGTAGGTGTGAGTCAAAATACCTTGGAATTTGATGACCAGACCTTCATGTACACAAAAGGAAGGAGCAATGCTGAAGTGTCATCAATATATTCCCATGAGAAAAGGAAAACAATTATGAATTCTTACTTTTGTAGGACTGGAAGGAACCACTAGGCTTTTTTCCAGGTAGATGTCTCATATTAGGAGACATGGAAACCTATTCAAGCACCAAATATTTCCCTCTGCATGAACACTAACTTGAACGGAGTTTGTCTATGACACCAAATTCACCTCTAATGTCACTCCTAGAGATGCTGAAATATGAGAGCAATCACTCCCCAGTCGCTTCACTACCACAAGATACTGACCCCAGTAATAGAGCGCAAGGGATTTCCAGCTTCCCTGAACAGCACACACAGAGCATTGCTCCCCTTCCACCCTGTCAGTACCATGTCCTCCCACGTCCTTGCGCTCCTCACAGCCACGTAAATATTGTACTAACAAGCAATATAATCACTTGTGTGTCCCTGGGATGTAGGGACTGCTTGCATGCCCTAAGGAGACTTCTTCCCCATGCCATACAAGAGGAAATTTTGTCAACTGAATTCAGAAGCAAGCAAAGAAACGTGAAAGAACCATGCACCAGGATTATAAACAAAGAGAATATTCTCTTTTCTATTAATGCTAGCAAGAGAACCAGCCGCCCACTTCCACACAGTGTCCGGATCTGTGTGAGCTCCAGCAAGGCCAGTCATGGGCAGACAGAGGTGGTCAGGCAGGGAGCACCAGTGGGGAGCCAAAGGATTCCCCCCACCCCACCTTCGAGGCTGATATGGTTTAGCCATTATCTTTAATGTAAACATCTCAGTTCTTCACTTCCAGAGGATGACTTATACCCAATTACCAATGAAAGGAAGGGAACAAAAAAAAAAACAACAAAAAAAACACCAAAAAAAAAAAAAAGAGAAACCAACTCTGCCCTTTACTCCCCAAAAAAGGGACAGGGCAATTAGGTGGTTGCTTGGACACACCAATTAAGGGATGAAATCCAGATTTTCTCTCAAGATGGCAAACAGACATGAGTCTTTCTCCACAGAGACATCATGGTATTTCTGACCAGCTTTAATCTTTAGTCATGATTTAATTCCATGTGCTCTGCAGAGCAGCTTGTTAAAAGAAAAGTTAAAAATAACTGAACTCCGCATTATGTCCTTATCATCTATTAATACCGACTCTCTCATGAAAACGTTTCTTCCCATTGCAATCAGACTAAAAGAGAGATTGACGTGTCTTGCATTCCATTTAGTGTGCATAATCAGTATAGTATTAAATTCATAAATCATTCCATTAGGTACAGAAAAATTCTACTGTAGATTTTTGAAATATGAATACCTAGCATGAGGAAGAACCGTTTCCAAGGAGTTTCAAACCATACAAACAGTGTTTATATGCCTGCAAAATTTAATAAAAAATACGTTCACAAATGAAAACAACTGCTGGATCATCCTCTGTCTCCCATATCACAACAGACAGAAAAATGGACATATGATTCAGGAATGTAGAGATCTTTTTGCATTGCTCCCTCTTTTTCCCGGCTCTCGAATAAACAATATGAAGGGATTATAATACTGATGACCATAGAAATCCACAGTTACAACTATGCAAGGACCAGAGAGCAAGTAAATAACTAGTTGTTAAAACAGAAATAAAGGTGAGTACAAGAGCCATAACAAAAACAAGGTAAGTGGAGGCAAGTAAGAGGATGGCAATACTGAAGACAAATATGCCTCACACTCAGTGGCTGCCTACCACCACAAAACAAACAAGTGGTAAAAGAAGGATGAGGTAAGCAGGAGGTGGGAAAATTCATATCTAGCTACAGGGATTTAATCACAAATGTAGAGCTTTAGAGAGAGAAAAAAATAAATAAAACACAAGTAAATTTAACAGGATTATTTTAAATTTGTAGTAATAGAAAGACTACTTAGGAAAAGAAAGAATTCAGACATAGGTATTGTGCAAACAGCAACCATTACGATTCTGAAAACATTCTTGTTTCTACTATCATTTCAGAAGTGTCCATTACCTTTATATTTAGGCCACAACATAAGACACAAATTATGGAGCAAAACAAGAGGTAGGAATGAAAGCAAAGAATATTGTCCTCCCCTAAAAGATTAAAGTAATTCTGACAGAAATCACCATTTCAATACATTATCTCTCATAGTGCAAGATTTAGAAAACTACCAGGAAGACATTTTCCAGCTGTCATCACTGACAAGTCAGAAAGAAATAAAACAGAAAAAAATACCACCCACTTTCACACAAACACATTTCAACTGAGTAAATTGAACTGCATTACACATGATGGGGGGTGTCCCCCAGCCTCCATTCTGTGTATGCATTTCAAGATAAAAATAACAGGTTTGCACTATCATTAATCTGAGAAGAAATCAGGCATAGCAACAGATTAGACAGCTAAACTATATTGAAACCAATTATAGATATGTGGTAGTGTAAGTCTGCAACATTAAAAGTATAGATAAGATCTCTTTGTTTGCTTGTTTGTTTGGTTTTTTTTAAGAAAAGACAGATTTTAATTTTCTTCCCCAGACTCCTATGCCTTAAAAGGACAAGTGATCATAATGGTAAGAACTGAAATAAGAGTGCACTCTATTTCCAGGGAGTCTGACGCACGAGAGGCACAAGGGTCTGACTCGCCTGCACCCTTCTCTCATTCCTCGTGCCCTGCTCTAAAATGCTCATGTCAAATGAATCTGGAAAAGCTTTTGGATGCCTAAATAACGATACGGCAATGAAAGACAGGTCAAAGCAGCCACGTGTCAATCTGAATCTAAATCTTCCCATGTTCACCATATACATTTTGAGTGCAGGCTTCCTTTAGCTCTACATTACATGCAACTGTTCAGATCCACTGTTGGCTTCTGGTTCCTAGAGGACATCCTCGAAGCATACTGACAGTGCTACTGGTGAGATTTCTTTTGCATAAAAAGTTCTAAGTGAAACAAAATAAAGCTGCTGAATCAACTGTATTTCATCAGTGAGTCAGTACAAGTTCTCTTGTGATTCTAGCTGGTCATTAAATGAAGGATCAACCAATCAAACATCTACAAAATTTACTGACACCAACAGGAGGTGCAGCAACTTAACATCTTAGGAATTGCCCCAGAGATGCTAACTTATGGTCAAATAGCTACATTATGAAACCGGGCATCTGGAAACATACAGCTTCTATTTCTGGGTCTTGCACTGACTCACAGCAGGTGCGTCACATAGCCTCCCTGTGTCCTGAGAACAGAGAAAAACTTATTTCCCCAGCCTCCTACCATTCTCTGAAAATGAATGGGCATCATAAACAAAATTTCTGAAGTACGAGAGTCCAGACATTACTGACAGAGTCAATTAACTCAAAAGACCATTGCTAGAATACATATAGCAGGAGGGTTGGGCTAGATGATCTCTAAAGGTCCCTTCCAACCCAAAGCATTCTATCCATCTTATAATCACATAATTAGAAACTTTATTGAAAAGAGAGACTGGAGGTGAAATTAAATAGCACAGTTAAAATAAACGTGTAAAACTGCCTAAACAAAATTTACATTACCATGTTTAGTAAATTTTTTTTTTTTTTTCTCCCTAACAATATTTGCTTTGCAAACTCCTCTCCTCCCTTTTTCTTTCTTGCTATTGCAAAACAGCTTTAGATTTTAGAGGCAGGGTCATTGTCTCATCATAGTTACTTAAAAGAACTTCCTACCACACCAACCTGAGAGGCTTTCTAAAAAAGAAATTAACATATCTGCAGTTGCCTGTTGCTCACAGGCTTTTGTTCATGTACTCAAACCTCAGCTCTTCTGGGGACCAAATCTGTCACTGGGTGCATTTCAAGTGCGCAGACAGTGATAAACACAGAATATGACTCACCAATTAAGTAGAGCAGATGTTAGTCCCTTGTAAAGCATTGTTAGGCTAAACAGATGTGAGGAATCACTGGATGATCTTAACCTTTTTTTATTTTTTTTTTTTCAGCAAGGAAACAAGACATAACTGATTTCTTACATTCTACATTAGGTCAAAAATAAAACCATTAAGCAAGAAAACATAATTCAAGGAACTAAAAAAAAAAAAAGAGTAAAAGCTGTTGCCCGTAAACTCACTGCTCTTTTAGAGGAATGAATTTTATTCCGCTTTTCATGTTTTTGTGTGTGTCTGTTGTCATTTATAACAGCATTCAAGTTTCACAATTTGCAGAGGAAAGACTTTCTGATATGTCTGGAAATGACAACTTATATTGATGTTAGTCAAATATCTGATCTCCAAACACACCCAGATTTCAAAAATCTAAGTTCAGATTCAGCTCCTACAAGGACTGAATTGATGGATCTCTTTTGCAGCACCTCGAAATCTGTTTCATGAGACAATGTAAGAAATTTGATTATGTGCAAGGGGAAAGGAGTTGGACAAAGACACTTAAAGGAACCAGCCAGATAGAAATGGTCTGGCATAATTAGCTAAAAATAAACCTAGTATTAATAAAAGTGAAAATAATCAGAAGATCCACACACATATTTTTAATATTTATTAAAATCCTCTGGCAACACATTAACTCTCTTCTTTAATTTTAGTAATAGCCTGTCTTGACTGAAAGATGAAAGCTCTTCTCTAATAGACTGAAAGGTTTCCCAGTTCTGCTCTAGTTCAGAGTCTATCTAACCTCTGCTGAACTCCTGTCTCTACCTCGCTGATTGGAGATCAAGAGTGAAGCCCTGGTGTTCTGTACTAAATGGCATGTTCCTCGACACTAGTGATACAAGATCTTTTTCAACACTAAGGGAAGAATAGCAATAAAATCTTTTTCAGTTAGATCTTAACTAGCACACTTAAAAGATGGCCGATGGAGAGCAACATAACTCATTTGTAGTGAGCACAGTCCTGTACCATTTGCCTTTCTAGTGAGTCAGTCTCCAGAGTCTCTGTACTCTGATCAAATCTGCACAGCACCCAACTTCAAGAGATTTTTGTGAAGAGAAGAAAGAGGGATGCACCTCTGGCCATCACTGAACCTAGCCCTTGAGCCTTGTAGCTTTGTCATCATTTGCACACTGGAAAATTGAGTTTTAAACCTGCTTCTGATACTTCAGAATCACCATCTACATTTGCAGACAGCTACGCAGCTTCTTTTAGTACCTTGCCTCTTACCTTGCTCCTGTATTGTTTGTGTGTTTGGTTGGATGGTTTTAAATGTTCTTCTCTAGATGGGAACATGTTTGATGTCAGACTCTCCACCCTACCAAGTCTTTCCATCTGAAAATCAATAGCACTTTGTTAAGTGTTACTTAATGACATATTTGGACAGAAATTCCAGTTCTATATAACAAAGTTTCATTACATATTGGGAACCTGGGAGCATTTCTGCTGGAGCTAAGAAGTCATGACAGTTAAATAACATGTTAGACCGAGTTGTTTTGGCTACTGTAAAATTTAACTCCTGCCTACAAAGCAGAAGTAAAGGGGATAAAAGGATTATCAGCAATTTCTGATATGAAATACTGGAACTGCTAAGTAAAAGGTCTGTTTAAACTGATTACTTTCTCCTCTTGCCTTTCATTTTCCCCTGTCCTACACCCTCTGTCATCATCCTACTGAAGTTCTGTTTTAAACTTGATTTTAAAAGGGCCCCCAGGAAAATTCTATGGAAGTGAGATTTAGTTAAAAGGCCGGAGATACCTGTCATTAGAAGCAGTGTTTTCAGAGAGGTCCAACCGGTCTGGCTGGCTCATGAGCACAACTTCATCTCCATGTCAGCAACAGCGGCAAAGCCCACGTGGGAGCAGCCAGCTCCTGCCCTCCAGGGACCCAGTTATCATCTACTGCACCGTGATCATCAGCCCCTTCTGTGGAGCCTACAACAGAAAGCCAAAAGTAAAGAAAGCAACAGCCCCTGTAACAGCAGTCCTTTGGACAGGTGTAGTATTTCCCCACCAGCCTGATGGCAGGGGCCTGCTTTGCCGGGCTGTCAGCCAGCCCAGGGACGCAAGAGCAAGGTTCGCCCCGGCGGAAGAGAGTACTGAGAGGCAGTAGTTGGCACGGAGGGACCAAGCAAGCTGCAGAGCCTGGTTAGACCTTCCCCACACGTCAGGGAGGCCAAGGCTGTTCCTTGAAATCAGTCAGAGTTTCAGGGCATCTGCTGTGTAACGTTACTTCATCATACAGACTGCCCTGCACTGTTGATTAATGCTCCGTCGGGATGTGCTGAAAGGCTTCGGCTTTGTACCGTGCCTCACCAAGCACCTGAGAGGTGATTAAGCAGCGCTGGCACACACTCTGTCATGTCTTACCGATTAATTACAATGGCACACCTAAAACTTGATTGTTCCCACTCAGTTGCTATTTCTGTCTTTCCATAAGCTGCTACTTCTGGGGGTATGATATACAACAACTTGATTTCGTAAAGAGGGTGCGCTGTTTATCATGTGAACATCATGAACTACGTACATCAGCACCGCTCATAAGAGAAAACACAGCAGTGAAATGCTTTTTTAAACAACATCATCATTTCTTGCAGCTTCTCTACCTGACAGCTACTATTATTTTTATAAGGGAGGTGGCTGGCAGATAGAAACTTACATTTATATTATTTGTGATGGCAATAGGCTTCAGTCCTTTTCTCATTACTTGGTCATTCTCAATTCACCTTGCCATTTCTCAAAGAGCAAATTTTTCATCACACGACGAATCCATCCAAAGACACATAACTAGAGCACCCGGACAAGTCAATGCTCAGCCTGTTCAATTTCTCAGAGAAAAGTTGTGGGCGAGATCGTGAAAAGTATGTCATGATGACAGTGCCCCAACAGGTCCCTTTAAAAGTTAAAATAGAAGACAAGGCCAAGCATTCACCCTTTGAAAATCCTATGCTGTTGAAGAGTATACAAAGGCAGACTCCCTCAGCACAAGTACTCCTACTGTTTCCCTCCTTGTTGACCAAAAAAAAAAAAAAAAAAAAAAAAAAAAAAAAGCACTAGGCTGCTTGCAAGTTAGAATACAACTTTGGCCTGCTTTGTGATAACCAGGAGTCTCTTTCTGTAAGGTTAAAGTAGACGCCATGTATGTATTTCATTAGGTCTTGGACCTTACTGGGCATTTTGTGAATGTAATTTAAAAATCAATATGGGCTTTGGAACGATAACACAATTAACATTAAATTGCGGAGTTATCCCTGTCTATTTATACAAGATTGATCATTATAATTTTTTATGCTTAAATTAGTCAGATAGAGCAAATTACTTTTTATTATAATGGGCAATCCATATGCTTCATTCAACTTGCATCTCTAATAGCTGAATAATGCACCTGCTGTTTAGCTAAACCTAAAAATAAATGTATTTTCTGCAATTCTTTCAAGTTTGTGTCTCAAGAAAAATTATTATTTCTCAAATATTTCAAGATGGGGATAGAACTCTATTGATAATAAAGAATAATATTTTCCTTCTCCATTTTCTTTAAAAATGACCATTCTTTAAGGAAAAAAAAAAACCACTAAATCCTTAAAAATTAGCTTGACAACCTAACACTGAAAAGAATTTATAATTTTAGTGTCATATTGAAATGCAGTTTCCTTAATAACTTGAGGGGCAGAGGAGGAGATGGGGAATAAAAGTTAAAGACAAACCCCTTCTTTTCATTTTTAAAATGTTTATAATTTTTTTTGTATCTTCATTTGGTAGTCTGTTTTCTAGGTGAAAATTGGAGAATTAACTTACTGAAAAGATCTGAGGTGTCTCTAATTAGGAGTTTCATTCAAAGGTACATATTTTCCATAAAAGCAATACCTGATGTTAATTTTGTTTCCTTTTTCTTAATCAAAAATATATTGAAAGTGATTCTATTGAAGGCTATGTTTGACAAAAGTCAAACATCTTGAAATACAGAATGAAAAGTTTCAACCAAATTTGCTAGTAATGTGGTGAAAAGTCTGGGATAAAGGAGTCAAAGGATATAATTTTTTTTTTCGTACAGCAAACCAGAGCTTCACAGATATTGAGCCCAAATTGGAAGTTTTGGCTGCAGCATGGATAACTGCACTCGCATAAGCTTTTCCTCACTCAGCTTAGGAACACCAGCAGCGAAGATGTCTCAGAATAGCACCAGCCTCACCTTGCACAGAGCTCAGTGAAACACTTCTTGCCGTATTTCCATAGCTATTCTTCTTGTGCTAACTACAGCAAATGCTGTTCTTGACTAGGCTTATGTGTACAGTAACACCACCTTAAACTGAAAGGCTAGTTAAATCTTTTCCTATATGAAAGATAGCCCTTTTTCCCTCCATACTGAGAAGAGACTGAGTTGAAGACTTTTTAAAATATATCCACCAAGAATCTATTTTGGAGTCTTTCTGCTCCTAGAGCCTACAGCACTGACTGCACACTGAGAGCATGGGATGGATATACAAGACTTTCTACCTTCAACATCCTATCTGTGTTCAGTTCGCTGGTGTGGGAGTATCAGCTACAGCACGCATATTCCTGGTCACCAAGTGGGCAGGCTAGCTGGATGGGGAAGGAGAAGCTGGCAGAGTGAATAGCCACGGAGGGCTGCAGCTCAGAACATCGTGTAAGGGAGCGGTCCTCAAAGCTTCCTGGAAGGTCCAGGGATCCCCACTGCAAGTGAGCACTGCAACTTAGCTACTGAGCTTATCCTTTCTCAGGATTAGGTCCCAGGGTAATTCTAAGGATCAGAAAACAAGTAAAGGACTTGCAACTAAAAAAAGATGGGGCATATATTCTAACATTTATGAATTATTAGCTGAGCAATGCAACACTGCAAAGAACATAATACTGTACAGTTCTGAAATTATCTTTATTGTAGCTGTGTTGATAATAGTCTAGGAACCCTTAAGATTTTCTTTAGTAAAAGAGATCCAAGGGAAATCCAAAGAATTGCTTGTTTTGAATGGCAAACCAGAATTTTAGTGAGATTAAAATAAAAACTGAACATGCTGTATCCCTGGTTTTGAGTTCCATGGAGAGCTGAAGTATCTTCCAACTGCATCTGTTACTAGTAAGACATGAAATAGTTTTTGGCTTAAATCATTTCAATTTTCTTTCAATACATTCATTTCTCTAAGGTCCCCAAACATCTTAGTTTCCACAATTACAGCTTTCCACTTGGAAATCTCGTTTTCGGTGAATTTAAGAGCTCTGACAAGGACATCAGATGTTGCTGTGCTGTTACTGCTAGACAACAGTCTCTGTCAAAGCAGGCTGCCAGATATACAGAAATCCCAAGAAAATGGCCACTATAAATGTTTAAATACATTGTATGTTGTATACAAAAGAATCCAGGACTTCTAGTCTAATTCTGCCCATGTACAGCTGGTCCATGGATATTCTAGATGAATCAATCACTTTTAATGCACCTGCACCCACAGGTAATCTCAATATTTTCATATTCTATATAGCACAGATACATATGTTTGTATCTGAGAAATCTTTCCCACCGCTCCATTTCATAGCCTACATCTCTGCATTTGCCTTGCCTGGAAAAAGTCTGTAAGAGAAATTGAGACAAAAGCAATAAAAATAAAAGAAAAAAGAAAACTCCAAACATGGAAATACTCACTTCCTAATGTGCAATACTATTTCCTTAAAAAATTAAACACTAAAAATTAAATACATATGTATTCTGTATTGCTACTGGTATCAGCAACAATCCCAATTTATATCAAATATCTACTGATAGTCTCAAATATAGTCTAGCTGTTTTCATTCCATCTCACTTCATGCTCTTCCAAAGAGTGAAGGTAAATAAAAATGAATGCACAGGTGCTGACCATTTATTTCAGTTTTCAGGTAGATTTTCTTTCCCAGGGGCAGGGTGGGGGGGGCAGGCTTTGAAAACCCTACAGTTTTCATCTCTCAGATGCAGCCATTTCCAATAATAGTACTTTTGAAGTTCAGCAAAGGAATGATGTTTATGCCTCATGAAGCATGCATTCAGTCTCATAGCAGCTTCAGAAAAAAACCAGCTGCATGATATTAACTAAAAAGGAAATAGGAATGACTCTTCTCTTAGGACTAGGGAGATTTGCCCAGTATTTCTACAAAACAACCCTCTTTCAAGAAAATACAGCATCACTAGACTTACAGTAAGTTTTCTGACAGTTTTTAAAGTGTTCCATAACTGTGATGAAAGAGAAGTAATTTAGATAAGTCATCCCCCTTTATATTTTTATTAATAAAACTGGGTATCTGCTACCAAAGTAACCATCCAAATTGCATTAAAAAGCTTTCATGTGCAATCACATTTTGAATGTTAAACATCACAAAAAATTCCAGAAGTGGCAGTACAGAAGCTGTGTACAACATACAGAGAACATCTGCTGCTGCTGAAAGGACAAAGCAAGATTTTAGGAATAGACCATCACAACTGGACTAGTACCTGAACTCAGTGTTTGATAAGATAACACCTTAAATTAATATTAAGTTCAAGGAATGGATTACTCAACAATTTTCCTTTTTGTATTTACCCAGTTTGTAGAAGTGGGGAAAAAGTTTACAGGCATGCAAAATGTTTTAAAACAGTAAATTATTATTGAATTATTACCTTTATTTGATTTCTTTTCTCCCTTGAGATAATGGCAAAGATTTCAAGAGAGGATGAGATTTAGATCTAATTTCTATACCAAATAACCCATTATTCTTTTTAGCACAGGCACATACTAGAGGTCAGAGTGAAAGATTCCATTTGGGCCAATATTATTACTATGGGCTGCTCACTTCTCACAGTGCTTATGGGATTCCAAGTTTGCTGCCAGACCCAAGTTAAAAGAAACTAGATATTAATTTACAAGACACCTAACAACAACCAATAGATAACCAATCCTGTTAATGTCTCTCAATAATCAATTTCCATTTTTATCAGATTTATTGCCCTGGGAGATTGACACATAGTTTGCTAAGTCCTCAAAAAACTCATGTCACCCCTCCTGCAGAGCTTTCAGGGAGTTATTTCTCATTCCACCCACTCAATCACAACACTGGAAACTGGCCCATGACCATCAGTGTCACCTCCTAACTACTCTTACTTCTTCCTTGTGATGCTGTCACAACTCGTCCCTGATGACAAAACTGCTGACCCCTTTAAGACCAGCATCCTACCCATAAGCAAACAAAACAAAGGGCTATTGTGTCAGCATTAGGCATGGTCCCCAAACATGGACACACATTGTGCACTTCTACTTCCTCCAGAGCTTCTTTTTCTGATGGGCCAAAAGAACAGCTCATTTTCTCAAAGGCCTCCAGGTGGTATCCCACGCATGAGTTATTCAAGCTCACGACACTTACAAATTTCAAGTGTTTACAATGCACACAGAGTTTATCATCCTACTGCACTGGAAAGAGCGTGCAGTCGGAAATAATTTTAAACAGCGTGGATTTGCTTCTTGGGCCTACCAACCAACAGACTATTTTTATGCTCCAAAGGTCATATTTTCTCTCTAGTAAGAACGTCCAATCAAGACTTAGAAATCCTTCCCGAGCTGTGAAAGAAATTCCTAGCACAACTTCTGCCAGAGGGCCAAACCAGATTTCTTCCTTATTCATATAAATCAAATGCAACCAATACTAAAGAAACAGACTTATCCTTTCTAATAGATGTCTAACACCTGAGCAGGCTTAGCAAAAGGCTACTTAATTTCACCTTAATGAAAGGTAGTGTACAGGCTTTGAAATACACGCAGCCTGGATTTGGGCTTCAGAACTCCTCCAATGACTGACAGAAGGCAGAAACCCATCCTTATCTTCCTGGGCCCCGCAGCAGCACCTGTAGCGCTGAAAAATAATACACTGCTGTCCCATCTGAGATGGTTCCTCACTCAGAAGGGCAAGCAGGTGGCTGGAGAAAGAAGAGGGAAAAACTGGTGCATATAATGACCTTATTGAGTCCCTAACGCTACATTTTCTCTCAACGTACACAGTTATTTGCTGAATTAGTCAAATAAGTACTAAAAAACAGTAGCATGAGGGCAATCATCTTGCTTTTATATACAATTATGCAGTTCTCGTGCTGAATTGCTCAGAACTTGGGCAAAATGTGGTCTTAGATGAGGTGGTTGAAACAAACTAAGGAAACCTCAGATGACAATGGCAAGAGGTGGAAAGTTCAAAGCACACATTAAGGAATTCTGGTGCAGTTTCCTTCACCTGCAAACACATGATCCAAATAGCTAACACAATTAGTAAGCACAGGTCAGTCTTGAATTTACTGATGTGAAGGTTGGATACAGAGGCAAACTTGAGCACTGCATATTCACTCCTGGTCACTAGGAGAATTCTCCCAATTTGCAGATAATTGCTCAAATATCTACACTTAAGCTCAACGTCAAGTTGGGCCCTTGATCGGTAGATGCAATTAAAAAAAAAAAAATTAAAATTGAGTTGTCCATAGCATCATTACAAAAATGAAATGTTTGCCTGAAGTACTGAGGCAGGCTCAAACATCCCAGTCCCAAATATAATCTGCACCAACAAGGAGACCTTAGTCGCTGAGTCAAATCCTCTACATAGCAGAGATTCCTTGTTTTTAAATACATACAGAACTTTTATGTACAGACTGTAGTTATTTGGTCAACAGTGCCCAGAATTTGCAATAAATACAAAAGCAGTTTTCCAAATTATGAGAGGCATGGAATCCCCCTCTTAATTACAGTGCCAGTTGCTGAAGAACTTGCACCCTGAGGAGCATACAGACATCTTACTGCGCCCACGGTCTGCTCCAGTTTTTTTAATAAACATTCACACAGTGACTTCCATATAATTGAGTTTAGATGAATATGATTACGGTATTAATTATGAAAGGTAAGATAACAGGTTAGGAAGCCTAATTAACTCATCAAACTTCAGGTCTAGTCTATAGCAAATTGGATGAATCTCTTAAAATTAAAAGCTACTGTGGATTGATGCAATAATTGTAAGACTTTATTTACGTGAGGCCTGAAATTAATTGTGCGAAAACTTCCTGATTGCTACAAACAGCAGATCTCCAACAGAACACCTCAAAACTACTGCTATAACTGGTCTTTCCAACAAGCCATAGACGTAGGCCTTTAAAATGGAAATGAGATGCAAACAAATTAACACTGAATATAACGTAACAAAGCTATTCTGAGGTCACCATGGCAACTTCCGTAACATTAAGCATGAGTTATGTGACAAAATAATTAAATATTTTTCATTGTAGTCATTTAATTTACTTTATGCTGAATTGTGACCATATTCCTTCCTCAGAAAGTTTCAATGAAAATTACTTCTAGAAGATAACTTCTAAAATCTCTAATTTCTGAAAGACAAATAGGATCAATGCTCAGAAAAGGAAAAAAGAAAAAAATTGGATCAGTGTAAAATTATTTTAGGGTACATGCTAGCAGATAAGTAATGTTTACTTCTGGGGAAAAAAAAAAAAACCACAAAATAAAAATGAATCATAGCCCTTACTCCTCTCTCCCTGTCTTCCATCAGCAATCTGAACAATTACAATGAAAACCAACAGTAACACCACCACATTTATAAGCTAAGCTGCCTGAATACAGGCTATCTGGTTAAAAGACACCTTTCCTGTTCTGATGGCCATTTTTCCCCTTGAACCTCTGCCTGGAGTGGTAGGTAGTGATGGATGCACAGCTGACTCATTTTTCTCCACATCCTCTCTGCTTTATCAAAAATACTTCACAAATTGCTCACGCAAGAGATGGACAGAGTATTTTAGACATTAAAATAACATGAGATATAACCTTACTGCTCTGTCTGAAGTTCTCTGATGAACATCAGACGACTTGATTAGTCCCTTTGATCCCCGAGTCACACTGGAAACTACTGAGAATTAGGCCTCTTCTAGAGTAACCCTTTCTCTGAGTACAGGATACTTCTACCCATGGACTAATGTCTATTACTGGATACCCAACCTCATATTCAGCTGCAGTAAAACATCTTCTGTTTCCCCGAATCCCCATGTTATCTAGTTCACTTTTATTTTTCACTATTTATCATTCTCCCAATGGCCAAAATTTCTCCATCTTTGTTATTGGTTTCTCTTTCAGTAATAGGTAAAAGCCTCAGCTTGCTGTCAAAGGTCTTTATCCATTCAGTCTTCAAGTATTTTAATATTCTATGTTTTGAATGAAGCTTACATATTTTTCCTATTCCTTTTATGTAAAGAGCGCGAACAGACTTCCTACAAGCAAAGCATAGAAGTGCTTCAATCCATTTCTTTGTTCTTGACAACCTCTCAAGTAGCTACACACTCCCATTTGGGAAGAACTGGCAACACAGCTCCTCTAACAGAAATCATCTGTTGCTGGGAATGATCTTAAAAATTACTAAAAATTCAGAGGAACACAGAAGCCTTCTGGTGATTCAGTGTTTCTCATCCTTAGCAGTTTCTTATCAACCACAAAAAGAAAAAAAAAAAAAAAAAAGAGTGAAGGAGTAAGATTTTAATCCAAAGTAGAGTTGGTAGCATAACAGAAGAAAAGTTGAAAGCTTTATGAGAGCTTATGAGAAATGGCTTATGTATATGAACTTCTGCAGAACTTCCCCAGCTTTTCCCACCACACAGTTTGTGACTGATATTTCCTTCATGTGATTACACAAAACAGAGTAACTCCAATGTTCCATTATTTTTCTAAGACCTACTTTAGACTAACAGCCCTATCATCTTGTTTTTAACTATTTACATTCAAGCCTAATACTTGTTTAGTATTTCACACACTGATGAAAATCAATATTAATGATCTAGAGCTCTGCTTTTTTTCAACCCTTCTACAACTTCTGGAATAACATCAAGAAGGAGATTACTGATTAAAGCAAGTCCAACTTACTTGGGTTTCCTTCAATTTTTTTCTGCAGTTCTTAGCTCCTGATTTATAGCACTTAGCATAAGCACCACCTTTATTTCACTTAATATACAGTTCTCATATACATCTGGCTTCACTTGACTTCTAAGAAGGCTGCACTCTTGCTAGACAGTTAACAGTTTACAACTAAAAAAAATAATTACAACTTTACAACTACTTTGCCCTTGTGGTGATTTAATCCTGGATGGATGCCAAGTGCCCACCAAAGCCGCTCTATCACTCCCCTTCTCAACTGGACAGGGGAGAGAAAATGTAATGAAAAAGCTCATGGGTCGAGATAAGGACAGGGAGATCACTCAGCAATTACCGTCACAGGCAAAGCAGACTCGACTTGGGAAAAATCAGTTTAATTTATTACCAATCAAAACTGAGTAGGGTAATGAGAAATAAAACCAAATCTTAAAACACCTTCCCCCCACCCCTCCCCTTCTTTCCAGGCTCAACTTCACTGCTAATTTTCTCTACCTCCTCCCCCCAAGTGGCGCAGGGGGAGAAGGAATGGGGGTTGCGGTCAGTTCATCAGATGCCATCTCTACTGCTCCTTCCTCCTCAGGGGAGGACTCCTCACACTCTTCCCCTGCTCCAGCGTGGGGTCCCTCCCACGGCAGACAGTCCTCCATGAACTTCTCCAACGTGGGCCCTTCCCCGTTCTTCACAGACTGCTCCAGCGTGGGTCCCTTCCCCGGGGTGCAGTCCTTCAGGAGCAGACTGCTCCAGCGTGGGTCCCCCACGGGGTCACAAGTCCTGCCAGCAAACCTGCTCCAGCCTGGGCTCCTCTCTCCATGGGTCCACAGGTCCTGCCAGGAGCCCGCTCCCGCGTGGGCTTCCCACAGGCTCACAGCCTCCTTTGGGCACATCCACCTGCTCCGGCGTGGGGTCCTCCCCGGGCTGCAGGTGGATATCTGCTCCACCATGGACCTCCATGGGCTGCAGGGGCACAGCTGCCTCACCATGGGCTGCACCAGGGGCTGCAGGGGAATCTCTGCTCCGGTGCCTTCACTGACCTTGGTGTCTGCAGAGTCGTTCCTCTCACATATTCTCACTCCTCACTCCAGCTACAGTTTGTGTCCCCAGTTTTGGGTTTTTTCCCCTTCTTAAATACCATATCCCAGAGGCGCTATCTCCATCGCTGACGGGCTCAGCCTTGGCCAGTGGTGGGTCCATCTTGGAGCCGGCTGGCATTGGCTCTGTTGGACATGGGGGAAGCTTCTAGCAGCTTCTCACAGAAGCTACCCCTGTAGCTCCCTGAGCTACCAAAACCTTGAGTTGCAAACCCAATACACCCTCTTTGGCAGTTACAAGACAGGGGCTTTCTGGATATCTAAAAAGCATTCTTAAATATTTATTTTTGAAGCATTATTCACACTTTTTCCTCATTAAATAGTCTGTCCAAAGTGACTGGCCACTGTTTTCATCTTTAGAGGAGCAGCTCTTTGAAATTCCAAATACATACACTGTTTGTTTGGTTTTTATTCTGTTTACCAAAGCCATCTGAGGTCAAGTCTTGATGATTTCTACTTACTTATCTGTGATTCTCTGTTCTGAAAATCAATTTCTCCTTATCTGCTAAGATCAGGTCTCTGTAGCTTTGTGCCATGTCAGATATAAAATGGAAATAGAAAGTGTGCTTTAGAGCACTTAAAAATGTCAAGCACGTTTTAGTATTAGCTGTATGAAGTTTCTAACATTATCACCTGAAGAGAAGCCCCGTAGTTACATAGCTTTTTTTTCCCTCTCACCCAACATTAATCTGTGATTATAAGGCAGACCAGAGGCCTGAAGCAGTCCCTAAATTATAATCCATCTTGCATATTATCTGTTATGACATTTTTCCATAAGCAATTAAAGATTGTTTATGCTTCTGACTTGTCAGTTCCTTGACTGTGGTAATGTCTTTTTTGGTTTTGGAAAAAAATATGTCCTTCCTAAAAGACATTGCAACATCAACACAGGTTTAGGTTTTTTCGAGCGCTTCAGTCCTGCTAGCCATCCAACCAGACTGTAATAACACCAAAGTAAAATTTTTGATTACAAATGGAAAATTACTATTTCTCTCATTTATAACGTAGAGTCCTAGTATTGTTATATGAGCTATTAAAAAAAATTCTCCTCCTCCTTTTTTATTTTTTTTTCCTCTTACATAGCCATTTTTATTCCCCACTTCACAATCTTTTTTACTATTACATTCCTCTTCCTCCTGTACACACACACTTTTCATAAAAATAGAATATGTTCTGGCACGTTGACTCTCTTGAAATAGAGACCATCCCAAAAGAACAGCAATTGCCTCTGAAGAGCAGCACTGTCTCCCAGGGCCGCACAGTCTAGTGTTGCACTAGTCACACCGCAACTTGCTTCTGAGATAGCCTGTCCTCTGCCTTTCTTTAAATCACCTTTCAAAACCTCACGGGTCTTCAGACCTTCCAGAAGCAGTACCAAGCTGATCTCAGGGAACTGACCTGACACCTCCACCATCTCTCTAAACCTGTTTCTGACTGCTGGGTGATAGCAAAAATTTTGGAAAGGCCACATTGCATCTAACACCACAGCAGCAACGACACTTGCCTAGCATCCATTGCCTTGGCTTCCCCACGAATTTTAGGAAGTTTTCTCACTTACATTATCTAGACTTACTCTGAAATTCTTTCTGTAGATATAATGCAGGAGGCAGCGTGCATTGCCTGGGGCACCATACCTACAGGAGCTCTTGCTATGGCAACATGCCTCTCTGCCATGCTACAGACACGCTTCAGCCCAGTATGTGTTTACAAGGTGCATTACAGACATTGCTAGATATCACGCAGATACAGTATTATGGTAAAACATGTTAAAAGACAGAACTACAGAAAATATATACTTTTCTTTCATTTAGACATTGATCTTTGTGCACCAGATAACTCTAGGAGTTCACAACTTTCTGATTAAGGGTGCTTCTCCTTACCAAAAATATTTTTAGTTGGCTAAATATCCTGCCTGACATAGACAGTGGGATCGAGTGCACCCTCAGCAAGTTTGCAAATGACACCAAGCTGAGTGGTGCAGTTGACACGCCAGGAGGATGAGATGTCATCCAGAGGGACCTGGACAAGCTCAAGAATTGGGCCTGTGTGACCCTCATGAGGTTCAACAAGGCCAGGTGCAAGGTGCTGCAAGGTATCAATACAGGCTGGGGGAAGAAGAGATTGAGAGCAGCCCTGTGGAGAAGGACTTGGGGGTACTGGTGGATGAAAAGCTGGACATGAGCCAGCAATGTGCGCTTGCAGCCCAGAAAGCCAACCAAATCCTGGGCTGCATCAAAAGAAGTGTGGCCAGCAGGTCAAGGGAGGGGATTCTGCCCCTCTACTCTGCTCTGGTGAGACCTCACCTGGAGCACTGCGTCCAGCTCTGGGGCCCTCAGCACAAGAAGGACATGGACCTGCTGGAGCGGGTCCAGAGGAGGGCCACCAAAATGATCCAAGGGCTGGAGCACCTCTCCTACAAGGACAGGCTGAGAGAATTGGGGTTGTTCAGCCTGGAGAAGAGAAGGCTCAAGGGAGACCTTATTGCAGCCGTTCAGTACTTAAAGGGGGGTTATAAGAAAGATGGGGACAATCTTTTTAGCAGGGCCTGTTGCAATAGGACAAGGAGTAATGGTTTTAGACCAAAAGCACGTAGATTCAGACTAGACATAAGGAAGAAATTTTTTACAATGAGGGTGGTGAAACACTGGAACGGGTTGCCCAGAGAGGCAGTGGAGGCCCCATCCCTGGCAACATTCAAGGTCAGGTTGGATGGGGCTCTGAGCACCCTGATCTGGTTAAAGCTGTCCCTGCTCACTGCAGGGGGGTTGGGCTGGATGACCTCTAAAGGTCCCTTCCAACCCAAAGCATTCTATGATTCTATCAACTATCCCATGATTGTATCAACTATCCCTTTATTTTTCCTGTCCAGTATTGTCAAATCTTGAAAATATTCAGTTGCTTTGAAATGTTTATAAAAGAAAATACTTTTACACAAATTGTTTTCTTTCTGAATACCTGAAGTCAGGTCTAGGATGTTCATGAAGCATTTACAAAGCCTGTTTCTATGTAGCCACCTTTACTCTCAAATAACACTGCTGTCTTATCGAAGGGAAGACAAAATTCATTTCTAGTTCTAAGGAGGAATGGCCAAATTTTTCTTTTAAAAAAAAAAAAAAATTACACTTATGTGTAAGCATGCCAAGCTCTTGTTATACCATTTCATTAGATACTGGGCTGCTGATAACATCTGAAATTCAGACAGACATAATTTTCAAATATTCTTGTAAAATACTTTAATCAGGGAAATAATAAATAGGGAAACACCTATTTCACTGATAAACTATCATAAAAGTTAACCAATTAAGTTCTGTGGGATTTTACTTAAACCGAAATGATGCTTTACCTCCTAATTTCCAGGAGCATGTTCTCTCCTGTGCGACAGGAAGGATGACACATCGCTGTTCGGGCATTTGGGCAGCTCAGTTGCAGCACTGCACTCATACAGCACAAGTCTCACCATTGTCCCAAAGAACAAGACTTCAGATTATTTATATTATGCTATTTTCAGTGAGCATTGATTGAAAGTACTTAGTTGGCTTACTATGACGAGCAGAAGTGTAATAAGAAACTATTTCAGGCAAAAATCAATAAAATGTACAGGCAATGAGAAGAGACTACAGGTGTTTAAGTCCATTTCCATGACAGCTTCCACCCCTCCCGATATGGTAACAATAAATTATATTATACAGTAACCTTTAATTCACTTTCATTTTCTAACATATTTTACATCTTTAAATTTAAGGACATTGATATCTCCTGCCTCATAACTTGGAAAATTTGTGCTGCAAGAGACACAAAATGGCATTTACCTGGAGTGATATTCCTTGGCTCATGCCCTGAGCCATTAAGCTATTGAACAAAAAAAGGAATATCATTGATTTCCTCCAGCTTAATTTTTGAAGAGCTGAGCAAACCCTAATTATTTATCTTAAATAAAAAGCCCAGGCCTTTGAGAAGCTTGAGGTGTAGTTTTTGAGCTGGCAAAAAAGCATCTCAAAACTCCAGGCTAAGGTCTGGGGGACTACAGAAGCTCTTTCAGCAGATTACAAGGCTCTTCTATCTCATTATTTTCCTTTTTGATTAGTTCTGCACAACTGCATACCTAAGTGTAGCAGTGTAATACACCTCAGTATTCAGCAATCTGGTGTTTTAAATCCTACTCTGTGATGCCAACACTCTCCAAGAGCCATGTAGGGAGTATAGGAGCTTTAACTAAATATTCTGTCCATTCGTACTGTATGTCTGCATCTTGCAAATTCATTCTTCCACCCCACTGCAGAAAACTTATGGAATTGCTGCCTACGTGCTCAGGCTTTGCAGTTCCGTGGCTGCATTACTCAGCAGGCATGTGACCACTTACAAAGTGAAATGCTATGCTCAGTGACTCCCAACAGAAAGCAAAAAGCTTTCTGGGAAGCAAACAAAAAAATTCTTCCATTACTAAAATGATTACACTTCACTCAGAAATATAAAGTACCAGGAAACTGGTAGATGGTTTTACATATTCTTTGTCTTACTTCATCACACCGTGCCTGTCCTGGATAAACAAGGTGGTGGGGATTCCACTACAAACTCCTAGCCTCAACATCCAAAAAAAAAAAACCAACCCAGGAATGGGTTTTCTCCCAAATCACCACAGCAGGAATCAGCAAAGTAGTAATGTCTAAAGGTGCTTAAAAGTCACAACCAAGCAACAAAGCAAGTGTTTCTAGACACTTCTTAATCTAGATGCACTTTAAGAAGGACTTTATGTGGACTTAGGAAAACAGATTTTTCCAATACAAACAATACAGAAAAAAAGCTTGTCATTCTTCACTGTGGGTGATTTACCACCTCTGCAGTTTTACCAAGCCCCATTCACACTGAATCAATGGAATATTTATAGAAAACAAGGTTTCTGGGTGGTGAAGAGAAAACATTACATTCTTCATAAATCTAGACATTTTTATACAAAATTACTTTGCAGCACTAAAAGCTGTCTAAAAGCAATAGTGTGCACGCTCAAATGCAAAATAACCAACCATGCAATTTTCAATGTAGATTTCACAGGAAAGCACGTCAAAGGAGCGAGTGTGCTTCAAAAAACAGTGAGAACCAGGTATTGCTAAAACCCCTCCTATGTACACAGGAAATTTTGCAGAAAAAAATCACTAAAAAAGTTCTTTGCCAGCAAATAGCTCCAAATTAGTATTTCCACAGCCTATCTTAAGTGCATGTCAGCATTTTATTTCTTTTTCCCCTAAACAAAATTGACACTCATTGAGTAGTTTTGGTTTAATAACCTAATTTTTCAGACCAAAGAAATTTCTATGGAGTCAGTGCATCCAAGCTTTAGGGATTGTCACAGCTAAGCTGCCCCCTCCCTTGTGAACCCTGGATTGGTATTAATGAGATGCAGAGGGAGTTATATTAAGATTTCTTCCAGCCAAAAGGGCACATCAAGCTGCTTTATTGCTCTTGAAGGAGGAACAAGACATATTTCATCCATTTTCCAAAAGGATATACACAGGTTTCCATGTATCGGAAGTACTGGCTATACTTTATGACTAGGGCAGTATATTAACACCTTGCAGCTCTAAAGAATGACTTCAAAAGGAAGGAGATCTTAGTGTAAATAATCTACTTTCACATTTGTCATTGAAAAGGTCTTCTCTTCTTAGAGCCCATTCTCTTGACCTTTACATTTTCATCTTAATGCTAACAGTGTTCTGCTTTAACTCACGTTGAGACAAACATGCTCAAGTCAGTAAAAGCCATCTTGGACAAAAATGAAACTTCTCGATTTCCAGACCCTTGGCCTCACACTGATTTACAGCAAAAAAAAAAAACAGTCCAAGAATCTGAATGGCTAGAAAACAGCTGACCTGGAGGCCAAAACAAACAATCAAGACTTACCACTGAACAGTTTTGCTTTATCCACATGCCAGATCTCAGGATCTGCTGAAATTATTAAACAAATAGCTGCCTATTCAACTGAAAATAGGTAGCTTCTCAGTTACTTTGTTTTCTCCAGAAGAAATGAGATAAGACAACTCTTCCATTTTTCACCTTCCTCATTCCTTCCAGTGGATTTCCTAGCAAAGGAGGGCCGTTGCCTTTTCCTCACAAGTACTGGCATGGAAGTACTTCAGAGTGGGATTTAACTCTGGAGCTGTCCCCGCTTTGAACAAGCAATTTGTACCAAACCATTTCCAGAATTGCTTTCCTGCCCATATCATTCTATGCTTCTACATAGATTTACAGGTAGTAGCCGTATCAAACATCACATAAATCTTTCACTTGGAATCTTTCTACAGTCTGCTATCACCTATATAACCTTACAGATACATATCTTATCCTACTTACAGTATTCTTATAGCATATGTACTATATGACCTCATATAGTAGAACAGAGTCTAAATATTTTGAATATCATTTTCTCCTATAAAAAGGATTTGATCATTTATGGGACTTTTCCTGTCTTCAGCTCACAATAAAACTACCAGATTTGTCAGAGAGACAGCATTCAAGGTCAAGAAAGCACATTCCTACAGGTCCATGACAATCAGTGTAAAACAGAGCTGAGCAGGGATTACAGAGTCTGCATAGCAATGCTGGAGATTTAAAGTTGCCGTGGAGATAGCAGTTTGTTCTCATCGCGTCTGCTCAAAGTCAAAAAGGAAGAATTAGAAGCATAGTAACTTTGTAGGATGTTAGGTAAAGAACTATAAAGTGGGGTGCTAAATAGGTAGTAAACATGAAGGAAGTATAGTTAGGGCTGTTCCATAGCATTACTGTGACACAAAAAAGCAACATATTCTCAAGATGTTCTCTTCCCAGGGCTGAGGATGCTATAGGTGCATTGGTCTTCTATAAGAGCACGCTGCATTTCCTGCAATTCTTGGTTGCTGAAGATGTACTCCAGCTGATAGAAGCATAGATGTCAGATGTGTTAGATAACTTCTGTCAAAAACCTTGTTCCTAGTAAGTTAACACAACCTTTAACATGTCTTTTAAAGTCTTAAAAGGACTTTTAAAAAAAGAGTATTTCCTGAACAACAGAAACACTAAGATAATGCTGTATGACAACGATCACTTTAAAGGAATAATATCTCAACATTCTTGCAATTACACCAAGGAAGGAAGGAAAGGCAATCGTACAAATAAATGAGCACCTTCAAATTATTAAGCAATTAAAGCAGCAGCAACGTGCTCAGCTTCACAGAAACAAGTACTATAAACAGGGACAGCTTTACAAATGTGGAGTTCAAGTCACAATTTTTAGCTGGGATGTAATTGCACATACATTACTGCAGTTAGATTTGTTTAATCATTCCTCCTTTCTGCACAAGGTATCAACAGGATTAGTTATTCTTGCACTGAGCTTCTTGTTGTCATGATGGTGGATGCAAAAACCTAGAAATTTAGCTTTGTATAAATCGTGTAAAGTAGCTATTACTGCTATCTCTTCATTCCAGGACACACGGCACATCCAGCAAGCAAGCATTTTACAGTCATGCTGGAGCCATTTCACAGACAAGAATTAAATACAGAACTTTCAGCTTCAGATTCTGTGCCTCAGCTCTGACCTCTCTGCTGCCTTCTCCTGTGAGTGTTAGGGTGTCCCCACTATTCATCAGGATAACAGCCTGGAGAGGTGATCAATCCAAACAATACTGTATTTTACAAACTTCTCCTTTGGTCAAATAGGTATGACCTACAGGTATCTTCTCTTCCTACAACAGCAGGCCATCCTGACTTTAATCCTCCATTTCTGGTCAAAAACTGCTGTTCCAACAAAATAAATCACCGCGGGAAGACACTTGACTATTTGAAATATTTGAAAGTATTAGATCTGTTTGCTCCTGAAGACTGATGCAAGGTCTTCTGCGCTGCCACACTCAATCCATAAGGCTGGGTGTACACTACTCTGCGACGTCAGCATGACTTTGCAGCCTCTCACTTCGAGTCACACTGACTTTGTTTTTAAACACATTGTTTTACTTTTTGCTTCCCTATCACCAGTATAAACAGCATATAGAAAAAAAAAAATTATGAGGTAAGATAATTGACCAGAATAAATAATAGCACTGAACACTTCTATTGTTTAAAGAGATTCCAACCACATAATCCAAATATTTACAAGCCAGGATGAGTCAAAGTTAATTTTTCACAGATACCTCTATAAAAGGGCAGTTTACAGGAAAGATTTGAATACTAAACCAGTTCTATCCTTACCAGTTATATTTGGAACAGACTGTGGATGGGGAGAGTAAAACTCTTGGAAAAAACAGAAAGGTACTCACAGCATAATACAGCTGAATTCACAGAGATGTACAGCGATTAAAAGTCACATTGGTATTTGAGAGAGCAAGACTGGACACCTGGAAATATACTTAACATACTGAAATCCCAGGGAGAAGCCTTTGACCTATTTTCTGACTACCAAAACAAGCCACCTTCCCTCTTTCCTTGTGTTTTGTCAAAACTGGAACCATTTCCAACCCAGCTTTACATAAACAAAATTTTATCAGAATAACTCTGAATAACTACAATGAATGCCCTCATATGTATATTTTTCAACTGATTTAATATCCTCCTTGCTTCCTCTGAATGCTGTAGTTAGCCCCAGAGCAGTCAGGATTGCTTGCTGCAAAATTTACCAGCACTAGGTCATCTTCTTTGTTGGCATATAGACAGGTGTCCTTCCAGTCTTTGGTGAAGGACAAAGCCATAGCACTTGCCACACAAAGAAAGGAAAGCAAGAGGACTGAATACCTTTCAAGGGTGAAAAAGTCTTGTGGGAAAGAGGCAACTTGTGAGAGAAAGGAGAAGTGGAGGTTGCTAATCAAAGGCTATTCAGAACACCAGTGGGAGCAAACAACATTTCACTTTGTTGAAGAAATGTTTGTTATTTCTTGCCTGATT